>NW_023270504.1:23912679-24188290 GCF_011800145.1 Mirounga leonina
TTAAAAAAAAAAAAAAAGTTTAAAAAAAAAAAAAAAAAAAGAAAATCCTGAAACTAAAGTTCAATTATAACAGGAAAAGAAAGTAGATTCCAGAATCAAATACTAACGATAGGAAAGTTCAATTATAACAGGAAAAGAAAGTAGATTCCAGAATCAAATACTAACGATAGGGCAACAGAGTCAGTAACAATAAGGAATAAGCAAAAGAATAAAAGAAAAAAAAAGAGGAAAATGGAATGAGAAAAAATATATATACATAAAGGCAACTGATTTGAAAAGCGAAACTATTGTGAAAAGCTGGAATCAAAGTTCAGAAAGAAACATAGTCAATTTAAGAGAGAAAAAATGGCATGAAAATTCAGTTAGTTCTAGAATGAAAATATGAAGAATGAAGATAAATAGAATGTGGGATATTTAGAAAAAGAAAGGTGGATGTGGGGATAAAACAAAAGAAATAAAAGTTGGGGAAGGAATATGGGGAAGAGGAGATAATGACCCTCAAACCATTATCGGTAATAAGCAGAAGTAGCACGAGTTATCAGGTGGATGTAGGTTTTCTTACCAAAAACCTGAGACAGTAGCTGAAGACCTCAGCACCAGTCTGGAGGTCCCCACAAATCCTGTGTGGTTCTCACACTTACCCACAATCAAGTTATGAAGTATCTTTAGGAAATCTGCTGAACGCTTTCTCTTCCCTCTTTCTTCGTTTCTGATGATGATAGATGAAACTCCACGCTTTTGACTGCTATCTGACTTCACAGGATGAGTTTTGAAGTGAGTCACTCCTCAGTGTTTCAGATAAGAAAAGTAAAAAAAGCAGAAGTGGGAGGGCATAATTCTCGGATGTTTTCTGCAGGACACAGACTATGGCTAAGGAGAGAGTACTTCCGTACATAAGCTTCACACTTGATAGGTTTTTGCTTGCATTTTAGAAATGCACACAAATGACCCTATGTAATGTGAGGGTGGAGGTGCTGAGTGGCTGGGATGCATGACCTGCACAATCCCAGGTAAGAATCTCAAACAGCATCTCTTAAATGCTTACTATATGTAAAGAAACATGCCATACGAGAATCAGATTAATTAAGCTATATTCTAATGTTGAGAGATTCACAATACAGTAGGAGTATGCACCCCTACACCCACAAAAAAAACGCCTATGATACAACTGAGACTACAATGGCAGAACTACCAATAGAAGTAAAATAGTAGAGATCCCAGCGTCCTGGGATCGAGCCCCGCATCGGGCTCTCTGCTCAGCAGGGAGTCTGCTTCTCCCTCTCCCACTCGCCCTGCTTGTGTTCCTGCTCTCGCTGTCCCTCTCTCTGTCAAATAAATAAATAAAATCTTAAAAAAAAAAAAAAGAAGTAAAATAGAACATAACAGGGAAGGCTACATTTAGCCTGAGGCAAACTAAGACAGTCTTAAGGTAGAAGTAAGATCTGGGCAGGTCCTTAAAGAATTTTTTTTTTAAAGATTTAAATTTTTAAAAAATATTTTTATTTATTTAATTATTATTATTATTATTATTTTTAAAGATTTTATTTATTTATTTGACAGAGAGAGACACAGCGAGAGAGGGAACACAAGCAGGGGGAGGGGGAGAGGGAGAAGCAGGCTCCCCGCAGAGCAGGGAGCCCGATGTGGGACTCGATCCCGGGACTCCAGGATCATGACCTGAGCTGAAGGCAGTCGCTTAACCGACTGAGCCACCCAGGCGCCCTATTTAATTATTTTTAAAAGATTTTATTTATTTATTTATTTGACAGAGAGAGCACGAGAGAGCACAAGCAGGGGAAGCGGCAGGCAGAGGGAGAGGGAGACACAGGCTCCCTGCTGAGCAGGGAGCCCGACCCAGGACCCTGGGATCATGACAGGAGTCAAAGGTAGATGCTTAACAACCGAGCCACCCAGGCGCCCCTTTTTAAAAAGATTTTATTTATTTATTTCATTGGAGAGAGAGAGCGAGCTTGAACAGGGGGAGGGGCAGAGGGAGAGAGAGAATCCCAAACAGACTCCATGCTCAGCATGGAGCCTGACACAGGTCTCAATCTCATGACCCTGAGATCTTGACCTCAGCTGGAACCAAGAGTTGGACACTTAACCGACTGAGCCACCCAGGCGCCCTTGAGCAGGTGCTTAAAGACTTCTATAGATAAGAGAAGCTAACATGCTGTTTAGAGTTTTTGTTTTGTTTTGTTTTGTTTAAAGATTTTATTTATTTATTCATGAGAGACAGAGAGAAAGAGAGAGGCAGAGGGAGAAGCAGGCTCCCAAGGAGCAGGGAGCCCGATGCAGGACTCGATCCCAGGACGCTGGGATCATGACCTGAGCCGAAGGCAGACGCTCAACCATCTGAGCTACCCAGGCGCCCCCTGTTTAGAGTTTTTAAGTGGAGCAAAATGAGAGGCAGGTCTGTGGGAGAATGCTTCAGGTATTGGGGATGGGCAGAATAGTCAATCAATTAGATTGTTTCATCAGGAAGGAGTGTAGAAGATTGAAGCAATGATTGCTGCTTGAAGTATACCTCTTAAAGAATTCTCACTCACATTATTCTTTTCCACATATGCATATGAAATAAAATTCACGTGGGTCAAATGTATTTGAACACTGTTGCCTGGGGTAAAGGCTTCAGTCCATATTAATCAACTTATTGTCCAAACAATATCTGCTCCTTCTCTTGTTTGCAGAGAAATCACCATGAACTATTTTTTAAGGCAGAAAGACGCCAGAAAAATGACAAGAGTTGAGAGTGATTGATTGACTGATTGATGTCCATTGTTATCTAATGACAGGAGTAGTACATATAAGAAAGATTAATTGAAATAATACAAAAGTATAAAGGGTAAAAGAATGAAAATTTTTATTTCAAATTCCACTGCCTGGAAGGAAGTAACTAGTCTTAATAGGTTAGCATTCATTCTTTGTAAATTTGTTCTAAGTATAACACATATCTTTTAAAAAGGTAGTTTCAAACAAAAATGGGATTATAATTTATATGTGATTTTATGACCTGCTTTTTTTCTTTAACAATATGTCAGAACATATTTCCATGTTAGTGCATATAATTCTATTAATTATGTCCTGTTTTTTTATCTAGTATTTGGAAACATGGAATAATGAAGGTATTCAGAAAGCACAAATACTAAGCATACAAAAGATAGTATTATCATGTGTGCGTATATCCACATTTTATATATATCTACATATCTACATAAAATAATTCACTCCCATGTTAAAAAAAAACTTAAATATAGAAGGACTAAAATGAACACTAAAATTTCCAGAACGCCTAGCTATCCTATTTTTACTCCCTGGAGGTAATCTCTTTCATAAATATAAATGCAATTTCATTCCACATGTTGTCTTATGCTTTTTCTAGTTATCTTTTCATATCAGGACATAGTAGTTCACATCATACTTTTTAAATTGCTCCATATTATGCCATTTAATCAATTATTCCTCTGTTGATGGATAGTCTGTTTTTATCAATTTTTTTTTAAAGATTCATTTATTTTAGAGAGAGAGAGGGGCAGAAGGGAAGGGAGAGGGAGAGAGAATCTCAAGCAGACTAGCTGCTGAGCGCAGAGCCCTATGCAGGGCTCGATCTCACGACCCTGAGATCATGACCTGAGCTGAAATGAAGAGTCAGACGCTCAATGACTGAGTCACCCAGGTGCTCTGTTTTTATCAACTTTTAAAGCAGTTACAAGCAATGCTCCCATGAGTACTTTTGTATTTTACACATCTATGAATATTTCTGTAGAATAGGTTCCTAGAGTTAAATTGCTAAATCTAAGAGTGTATGTGCATTTACATTTTTGAAAGATATATAATTTCCTACTAAAGAGATTCCATCAATTTATACTTCCACTAACAGTGGTGAGAACATCTTTTCCGCTTGCAAAAGATAAGGTCTTTATCATTAAGTTCAGTATCATAAACATGTACTCTACTCCTACGACAGACACTACGCTTTGTGCTGTAGGAGATACAGAAGAAATGAGAGATGTACATCATTATAACATAATAAGGGCTGCTGGGTCACTCTGGAAAATAGTATGGAGGTTCCTCAGAAAGTTGAAAATAGAGCTACCCTATGACCCAGCGATTGCGCTACTGGGTATTTACCCCAAAGATACACATGTAGTGATCTGAAAGGCATGTGCACCCCAATGTTTATAGCAGCAATGTCCACAATAGCCAAACTGTGGAAAGAGCTTAGATGTCCGTCGACAGATGAATGGATAAAGAAGAAGTGGTATATATATACCATGGAATATTATGCAGCCGTCAAAAAGTGAAATCTTGCTATATGCAATGATATGGATGGAACTAGAGGGTATTATGCTAAGTGAAATAAGTCATTCAGAGAAAGACAATATCATATGATCTCCCTCATATGTGGAATTTGAGAAACAAGGCAGAGGATCATAGGGGAAGAGAGGAAAAAATGACACAAGATGAAACCAGAGAGGGAGATAAACCATAACAGACTCTTAATCTCAGGAAACAAACTGAGGGTTGCTGGAGTGGAGGGGGGTGGGCAGGATGGGGTGGCTGGGTGATGGACATTGGGGAGGGTATGTGCTATGGTGAACGCTGTGAATTGTGTAAGACTGATGAATCACAGACCTGTACCCCTGAAACAAATAATACATTATATGTTAATAAAAAATATTTTTAAAAAATCTTTCTATAAAAAAAAGAAAATTTTTTATCTGGTAAAAAAAAATAATAAGGGCTGCTGGAAGGTTCCCAATGTGTCCAGAAACATGGAAGAGAGAAAGGCTACTTCTTACAATATAATTCTTACAAAGGCAAACAGGTGCACTGAAGAGGTAGCAATTGAGCTAGGCTTTAAAGATGGGTGGAAATTTTACAGGCCCTGGTGGTGCAGAAAAAATAATATTTTATCTGTTTCTCTGCCCTATGAGGTCATGACTTTGTTTCTATGTCCAGTGCCTGCTATATTCTTGGTATAACACATGTTTAGGGCATGAATGAATGAATGAATGAATGAATGAATGAATATGTAGTTGAAAAGTTTGTTGACTTTTGAATATAATTCAAGGAATTAAGAGTCTTTAAGGTTGTTTCTCAAGTGGATTCAGTTTCACTGGCTCCTGTCCTTCTAAAGATTATAAAGCAATTAAACCAGGTAGAGAACTTCCAGCTGTGATCTTTAGATTTCAGATCAGGAAGGAAATTATTGAAAACATCTTGTAAATAGTACTCCTGCTTCTGGATGACTTCTGTCCCTTCTTATAAAGTACTAGCTGTTTTGTGGTGTAATGTTGAAAATTTGGTGAGATTTATGTGGTTATCTTCTGTTTTGTTCCTTGTTTTTCTTTAACATTTTATTTATTTGAGAGATTGAGAGATTGAGCATGAGCAGAAGAAGGGGCAGAGGGAGAGGGACAAGCAGACTCTCCACTGAGCACAGAGCCCAACCCAGGGCTTGATTTCAGGACCCTGAGATCATGACCTGAGCCGGAATCAAGATTCAGTGGCTTAACTGACTGAACCACCCAGGCCCCCATGTTTTATTCTTTTTGAATATCTAAATTATAAACGTCTAAGCAAAGATTAGATGCTCTAGAAAGAAATTTTGAATATATATTACAAAGTCAGTCATGAGCTTTATGAGCTACTGATTAATTCTACATTTTCAGTGATGGCAATTTGTAGTCACCTGGCCAAATTAAAAACTTCAGAATCATAGAATCTCTAACCTGCTTTGTCTGAGAGAATTAAAAATAAATATGCAACAAAAATTTCTGCCCTTAAGGACTTTGATGAAAACTGAGTTTGAATCCCAGCTCTACCACTTCATTGTGGGATTGTACAGAAATTATTTAAACCCTGTGTTTTCATTTCCTCACCTGCAAAACGGGGATTGTGTTGGATCTTATCTATTGAACTTAAGCCCATTCCCATCCTTCCTTATTATCTCTCTATTGGAAGCCTGGGCACCACATGTCCTAGACCTTCTCTCCAGTGGAATTCCAAGTGGACTCTGCCAGAGGGGCATGCTCATGTGCTATTGGACGGTGAAAAGTAAAGGGAACCATTGCATTTGATTCTGGAACTTAGTTTGTTCACAAAGATTGCAAAGCTGTTTTGTTTATTTAATTTATTTATTAAGTAATCTCTAAGCCCAACGTGGGGCTCGAACTCAAACTCACAACCAGGAGATCAAGGGCCGCATGCTCCACTGACTGAGATCAGGACCTGAGCTGAAATCTAGAGTCGGAGGCTTCACCGACTGAGCCACCAGGCGGCCCGCAAATCTATTTTAAAAGTAAAAAGAACAAAAACTGTAAAATAGACTAAACATTAAAACTATATATCTATATATAGTATATATAGATATAAATATATTATACATGCGTGCACACACACACACACACACAGAAAGAGATTGATTGAAAAGGGAGTCCTTTAGCTTCTGGCTCCTGTAGCAGAAGATAACTGTGGAGACTCCTGCGAAGGAGACGGGCCGGTGGCTGAGGCAGCTGCTGGCCCCTGTGGGCTCTGGCAGGATTACTGGTTCCACAGGCCTGTGAGTTCCCAGATGCCTGTGATGCAGCAACAGGAACCCTCAGCCTTAAAGACAAGTGCATCCTTGCCTGTTCTAGGTGACATGCTTCTCCAATTCTAGGGAAGCAGCCTCCTGCAGTAATATCATCTCCTTCCCTTTTATTCCTCTAGCCCTTCCAACACTTGTGTACCCAAGTCCTTATATTAAATACCCTGTTTGACGTACCTACAATGGTTTCTATTTTCCTGGCTGGGCAATGACTGATTCGGAGGAATATTCACTGTACTCTGTAGGATTGTTAGGAGTTAATAAATACATGCCAAGTACTTGAAAGAGTGTTGGCACATAAGGACTCAATAAATGTTAGCAATTAATATGCCAAAAAATTATGTGGCTTCCAGTTTTGCCTATTATATCACAACCATTCTCCCATCTTGGACATGTAACAAATAACTTACGGAATGTTCTTTTCCCATTGTTAAGTCATGTCCTTTCTGTCAAATCAAATCGTAACCCGTGGCCCTCCAGGAATGTAGATTAGATGTACTCCCTTCTTCCTCTTGCATAACTGCCTAATTATGCATAGTTATAGTAGAACCAAGAAGGAATACAAATTGAAGAACAAAGTCACCCAGAAAGGGAAGCAATTCAGTTGAACAGTAAATAAAACAAAGCAAAAAACTGTTAAGCCCATCAAAATGGCAAGTATCTGATGCATGTATGCCTGGATCTTGAAAGAAGTCAGTCAAATTTGGCATGATAAATCATTCAGATCTGAGTGGTTTAAAGAAAAGTAAATGTTTCTTCTATTGATTTATTGGTTATTATTATTATTATTTTTTAAGATTTTATTTATTTATTTGACAGAGAGAGACACAGTGAGGGAGGGAACACAAGCAGTGGGAGTGAGAGAGGGAGAAGCAGGCCCCCCGCAGAGCAGGGAGCCCGATGCGGGGCTTGATCCCAGGACCCTGGGATCATGACCTGAGCAGAAGGCAGACGCTTAATGACTGAGCCACCCAGGCGCCCCTGGTTATTATTTTTCTATTATAGTATGTACCTAGGATAGCCAAGGGAGGGAGATTGAAGGGGGAGGAAACAGAGTCCAGGCACATTTTTCATGAACACCCTTTGGAGCTCTCATTCCGTGAAACTGAAAGTGGACAAGGGGACAAGCTTTCGGTTTGTGCTTATCTAATCTGATGAGAAGCCATAGGAACGTTTTTTGGTGGGGACTATTGAGGAACAGATAGTTCTCATAAATGTAAGTCTACATAATTTTTGAGTAAATTTTGGTGGATTTTGTAGGTTAGTTATCCTACTTGTGCTTTATTTAGAAAATGCTGTTGGGCTTCAGGGAGGGCATGTGTTGTGATGAGCACTGGGTGTTACACTCAACTGATGAACTGTTGAACACCACATCAAAAACTAATGGTGTACTATATGTTGGCTAATTGAACATAATAATTAAAAAAAAAAAAAGAAAATGTCTTCTCCGTTTCTTTTCTTCTTCCTCTTTTTTTCCCTATTTCATTTTCACTGAAAGGCAACAGAAGATGGTGCTACTGTGTTGGGAAACCACCTAGTGTTCCCCTCTGGTAGGGAAAAAAAAACCCCAAAACCCTCTCCCTCTTCTGTGTACCTCCTTCATACAGCTGACATTTCACTTCTGACACTTCTGGTTACCACACCTGTGGGCTTTTCTTTTTTTTTTCTTCCCGCATCAAGCAATTCTGTGAGACTAGCTGGTGTCGGTATAACTCAATTCCACACTATCTTCCCGGAGCTAGTGTTTCATCCCACAGATTAAGGGCTGAGTCCCACAGGACTGCTCTTCACTTCAGGGGCTAATGGCAAGTGGTAGGTCCCCAGGTTACTCACAACCTTTGTGCCTTGTGGCTACAAATTGGAGGTTCCCATGACCTCCTCCCCCTTGGGTTGCATTGTTTACTAGAGTGGCTCACAGAACTCAGGGAAACACTTACCTATGTTTACCAGTTTATTAAAGGACACAAGAAAGGATACATATGTACACCTAGATGAAGAGATACATAGGTGAGGGCCCTATGAAGTGCGGCAGTGCAGGAATTTTGCCCCTGATGCGGTGGGATGGGTTACTCTCCCAGTGGGGTTGTGCTCATCAGCCTGGAAGCTCTTCGAATCTCCTGCTTTGGGGATTTTTATGGCATTCTCTGCACACAGGCGTGATCAATCACTAACTCCTTTTCCTACTCTTCTACCTTCTCAAGAGAATGGGGGATGGGGCTGAAAATTTCAAGCTTCGAATCATGGCTTTGTCTCTCCAGAACCCTCATCCAGGAGCCATCTGGGAGCCTACCCAGAGCTGCCTCATAAGACAAAAGAGACTCCTGTCACCCAGGAGATTACAAGAATTTCAGGACCCCTGTGTCAGGAGTCCGGTTCAGAGACCAAATATACAGAACAAATGTTCCTAATGCTCTTATCACTTAAGAATTTACAAGGGTTTTATAATTTATTTTTTTTTTAAGATTTTATTTATTTATTTGACAGAGAATGAGAGAGAGCACATGAGAGGGGGGAGGGTCAGAGGGAGAAGCAGACTCCCTGCCGAGCAGGGAGCCTGATGCGGGACTCGATCCCGGGACTCCAGGATCATGACCTGAGCCGAAGGCAGTCGCTTAACCAACTGAGCCACCCAGGCGCCCCCTTTTTTTCTTTTTATAATTTATTTTTTTTAAGATTTTATTTATTTATTTGACAGAGAATGAGAGAGAGTAAGAATTTACAAGGGTTTTAGAAGCTCTGTGTAAAGAACTGGGGGCGGAGATCAAGATATATATTTCTTATTATAAATCACAATATCTCACGTGGTCATTTCAGATGAGATGTTCCTTATATATTTGCCACATTTTTAAAAATTTATTTTATTTATTTTTAAAGATTTTATTTATTTATTTGACAGAAGGAGAGAGAGCACAAGCAGGGGGAGCGTGAGAGGGAGAAGCAGACTCCCTGCAGAGCAGGGAGCCCGATGTGGGGCTCAATCCCAGGACCCTGGGATCATGACCTGAGCCGAAGGCAGATGCCCAACCGACTGAGCCACCTGGGTGCCCTATTTGCCACATTTGCCAGCCACTGAGGGAAAAATGGTGGTAGAATGGTAACTCCATTTTATTTATTTTATTATTTTATTTTATTTTATTTTATTTTTAAAGATTTTATTTTATTTATTTGACAGAGGGAGAGAGACAGTGAGAGAGGAAACACAAGCAGGGGGAGTGGGAGAGGGAGAAGCAGGCTTCCCTCGGAGCAGGGAGCTCAATGCGGGGCTCGATCCCAGGACCCTGGGATCATGACCTGAGCTGACGGCAGACACTTAATGACTGAGCCACCCAGGCGCCCCTACTTTTTTTATTTTTTAAAAATATTTTATTTATTTATTTGACACAGAGAGAGACAGCGAGAGAGGGAACACAAGCAGGGGGAGAGGGAGAGGGAGAAGCAGGCTTCCCGCAGAGCAGGGAGCCCGATGCCGGGCTTGATCCCAGGACCCCGGGATCATGACCTGAGCCGAAGGCAGACGCTTAATGACTAAGCCATCCAGGCGCCCTGGTTACTCCATTTTAGTAACTATGTTCTCTGTTGTGTAGCTTCTGCAATACTGAAATCCATGTGTCAGTGCTTATCTTTACCTAAATGAACATGGTAACTCTTGTTTCAAATGTAAATTCGTATCAATAATAGTAATAACTTACACACTGAGAGCTTATCTACCAGACACTGTGTTAAGCACTTCATTGGTTGCATGTTATTTAGCTCTCCCAACTCCCCAGTGATGAGATAGGTACTAACATTAGTATCTCATTGTCAAAAGGGACACTGAGTTGCAAAGAGGCTAACGAGTTATCCATGTTCACACCACTATGTAAAAGGCAAAGTTAGAACCAGACAGCTAGCCTCCAAAGCCTATCCTCTTAGACAACTTGCTCCCGCATGAATGCTCTATTCTCTCAGTATTCATGGTAGTTTATGCTCCACAAAGTCACCAAGAACACTGAATTGGCAGGTACTGAACCATTGCTGCTAGGGTAAATACAGATTTAGGTTCTGCCATTTGGTCGTAGTGTTTTGGTCAACTGATCACTGTACAGTTGACCCTCGAACACCAAGGGAGTTAGGAGTGCTGACCCTCCACAAAGTCAAAAATTCACATATAACATTTGATTTCCCCTAAACTTAACTGTGAATAGTCTACCATTGACCAGAAGCCTTATCAATAATAGTGGATTAACACACATTTTGTATGTTATATGTATTATATGCTGTATTCTTACAATAAAGTAAGCTAGAGAAAAGAAAATGTTATTAAGAACATCATACGGTTGGGGCACCTGAGTGGTTCAGTCGGTTAAGCATCTGCCTTCAGCTCAGGTCATGATCCTGGAGTCCCAGGATTGAGCCCCATGTCATCCAACTCCCTGCTCAGCGGGAATCTGCTTCTCCCTCTCCCTCTGCTGCTCCCCCTGCTCCTTCTCTCTCTCTCAAATAAATAAAATATTAAAAAGAAAATCAAAAGAATGAGAAAATAAATTTATAGTACTGTACTATATTTATAAAAAAACCCAAACCCACTATAAGTGGACCTGAGCAGTTCAAACTCATGTCGTTCAAGGGTCAACTGTATAAACTTGTTTTATATGTGTTTCTTTTTTTGTTGTTTTAAAAGATTTTATTTATTTACTTGAGAGAGAGAGCATGAGATGGGAGAGGGTCAGAGGGAGAAGGAGACTCCCCGCCGAGCAGGGAGCCCCATGAGGGACTAACATGCATATTTTCTTTGTAAGGCACATCACAGACTTCTTGCACTTAGGAACATAACACAGCACCTCTGCACTATGCTTGGGGGCCATTTCATTTTTTTTTTTTTTTTTAAGATTTTATTTATTTATGTTTGAGAGAGAGATAGAGCACGTGCACAAAAGTAGAGGGAAGTGGCAGAGGGAGAAGCAGACTCATTGCTGAGCAGGGAGCCTGATGTGGGACTCGATTCCAGGACCCTGGGATCATGACCTGAGCCGAAGGCAGACATTTAACCAACGGAGCCACCCAGGCACTCTGCTTGGGGGCCATTTTAAACAGAAAAATCACCAAGAAAAAGCATAAAAATGCAAAAATCTTGGCACTACATTGACTGCAAAGGGCACTTGTTTAAAATATGAGAGGTGAGGGACACCTGGGTGGCTCAGTCAGTTAAGTGTCTGCCTTCAGCTCAGATCATGATCTCAGGGTCCTGGGATCGAGCCCCGCATCGGGCTCCCTGCTCAGCGGGAAGCCTGCTTCTCCCTCTCGGTCTCCCCCTGCTTGTGTTCCCTCGCTGTCTCTCTCTGTGTCAAATAAATAAATAAAAACCCGGCTTTGGGCTCCCTGCTGGGTGGGGAGCCTGCTTCTCCCTCTCCCTCTGCCCACTCCCTGCACCGCCCCCCACCCCCCGGCTTGTACTTGCTCTCTCACTCTCTCTCAAATAAAAATAAAATCTAAAAAAAATAAAGTATGAGAGGTGAAACAAGAAGGTACAACACTACCTTGTTTAATCTCAGCTGTATATGTGCATTTCCAGTGAGTCAAATTTTCTGCCACTCTGTGTGTCCAAGAATGACTGTAGAAAGTTTGGGGAATATTGATCTTGGGGTTACAAATAAATTTAGGCAAATAGGCTAATTCACAAATACAGAATTCATGAATAATGAGGATCTACTGGAATTGCTAAAAGTCTTGCATATTCTGCCCATTAACTGGATGGAGAGGTTGAAGGGAGAAGAAAAACTTACTGAGGCAGGGGCGCCTGGGTGGCTCAGTTGGTTGAGCATCTGACTCTTGATTTCGGCTCAGGTTGTGATCTCAGGGTTGTGAGATCAAGCCCTGCATTGGGCTCATGCTCAGCATGGAGCCTGCTTAAGATTCTCTTTCTCCCTCTCCTTCTGCCCCTCCCTTCCCTGTCTCTTTCTCTATCTTTAAAAAAAAAAAATTACAGAGGCGGAGTTGCATGCTGGTTAAGGACCTGGTCTTGGAGACATTTAGATCTATGTTTACCAGTTGTGACAGTAGACAAGTTAGTTAATCACACTTTGTCAGTTTCTTCACCTGTAAAAGAAGCAGGGTAATAATAGTACCTACGTGTTGTGAGGATTCATGATATAATGCACATAAGTATGTAGAATAGTACTCAGTATTCAATAATTGTTAGTCATTACTATAATTCAACCATACACATAGTATTACTAATACATGCAAACATTTAAATATAAATTATAGGCAGCTATTGTGTTGGTATCAGAAATGTAAGGTGTTCTCTTCCTGACATTTAATTATTAAATGAACAAATCAATAGATCTTTTCATATCTCAGCATATTTTTGTTGAAAATGGGGATAATACTACAGACCAGCCAAGACTGTTGTGAGAAATAAATGAGATAGTGTATGTGAAAGCATTTTGTAATTTTTAGAAAAGATTTATTTATTTTGGAGAGAGAGAGCATGTGAGCAGGGGGAGGGGTAGAAGGAGAGGGAGAGAATCCTCAAGCAGACTCCCTGCTGAGCGAGGAGCCCAACCCAGGGCTCCATTCACAACCTTGCGATTATGACAGGCGCTGAAATCAAGAATCCTACGTTTAACCAACTGACCCACCCAGGTGTTTTGTAATTTTAAAGGTGCTATATATCAGTTAACACCATTATTGTTGTTATACAGAACATTTATTGTTGAAATCAATAACTAACAACTTAGCTGCTTCATGTATCACCTTTTAAAGATTTTTTATTTATTTATTTGAGAGAAGGAGAGAGAGACAGAGAAACAGCATGAGAGGGGAGAGGGTCAGAGGGAGAAGCAGGCTCCCCGCTGAGCTGGGAGCCCGATGTGGGACTCGATCCCAGGACTCCAGGATCATGACCTGAGCCGAAGGCAGTCGCTCAACCAACTGAGCCACCCAGGCGCCCCATGTATCACCTTTTAAATGTATTGTGAGGTATATAATACATTTGGAAGAGTCTGTACCAAACATGTACATACGACTACCATGAACATGTACATTTTATTTTATTTTATTTTTAAGATTTTCTTTATTTATTTGAGAGAGAGAGAGAAGGAGAGTGAGAGGGAGAAGGAGACTCCCCACTGAGCAGAGAGCCTAATGCGGGGCTCGATTCCAGGACCCTGAGATCGTGACCTGAGCTGAAGGCAGGCGCTTAACTGACTGAGCCACCCAGGTGTCCAATATATATGTACATTTTAAATAATAATGAAATGACTACCATGAATTTATCATCCAATTCTTTTCATCCAGTTTTAAAAGTAGAATGCAACCAGTATCACTCAAGCACCCCCTTTGCCCACCCTAATCTTCTTCCTCCCCCCTGGCCCTCAATATCCACAGTTGGGAATTTTGTGTTTATCATTTCTTTTCATTTTGAAAATGGTTTTGCCACCTAAATGTATTTCCCAAAACCATACAATTTTAGATTTGTTCATTTTTGAATATTGCCCAAATGGACAATCTTGTTATTTCTTTTGTTAACTTACTTTCCCCCCCAATCAACATTATGTTTTTGCGATCTAACCCTTTTGCTGCACATAGCAAGTAGTTTATTCATGTTCATTATTCTATTATACAAATATACTCCAGTTGATTTGGTCTAATGATGGACATTTATTTCCAATGTCTTGCTGTCATAAATGGTAAACAATGTTGCAATAATATTCTTGTGCATTTTTCCTAATAACATCCAGCCCCTGGTTTTATGTTTGCACCTAGTGAACATATGCAGGAGTTGCTTACTTCAGTGGAGAATTTCTGGTATGGCCACATTCAACTTTACTAGAAACAGCCAAATTCCCACCAGTTCCATTGCCCCACATCCTTGCCAACATTGGATATGGACCAATTTAAAAAATTTCTGACTGTGTCATGAGAAATGTCTTCCAAAACTCTTCACTAAATAAGGAGATTACTCTGGAAATCAAGTATTTCCTTAGAAAATCATCTACAGACTCTAGTAACTCTAGTAGGGATTAGAAATTGCTTCTGTTGGATTTACATTTGGTGGTGCAGTATGAGATGACAGAGTTGGGAGGAAAATCAGACATACTTAGCTGTAGTGTCTGATCCTTTTCCTAATTACATCCCACACCTGCCACATGCCTCATGTCCTTGAGATGGAGTGGGGATTCTCAAAGGATGAGTTATTGCTGCAAAACTCCCTGGGACCAAATCATTATCCATGTTTTGTAGCTGTTAAAACCTGAACACCTAGGAAGAAGGTGTTCTTAAGAAAAGGTATTTTTCTTAAGTCAGAAAAAAGAATCCTAACTCAAGAGTTCTCATATGGAACTTCAAGTGAGCATATTCAAGTGAGACATATCCTTTGTTATTCAGGGTTGTAGAACCCAGGAGAATTTTCTCCACGAATGCTAAGGTGGCTTTGATCTTAAATTCTGTAATTCTAGGACTTGCTCGGCTTTTTCTCCCCTTAGGCCTCTAGGTCATCATCATTCTAACTGTAGATATTGATTGAACATATCATGTGCCAGGCATGTCTTATGTGTTGGGGATACAGAGTAAATCAATTGGACAAAGTTAGAATTCATGACCTCTCAGATTTAGAGATTGTCAAATTCACAAACCAGGCCAGTTTAGCCTGACCCAGTAGCTGTAGGACCACATTGGGAAGCAAGGGGTAGGAAGATGTAGATTTAGGTCAGTGATTGACTTTATTTACTATTTAACTAAAACATCATGAAATTATTGTAAAACCAGTACAGTGTTTCTAACTTTTAAAAATGTTCATTTTTGAATTATACAACTAATATGTGCTCATTGCAAAAATCAAATGCAGACATTTTAAAAAAATTTTAATTCAATTAATTAAATGCAGACATGTTTAAAACAAAAGTAAAAATTCTTTCTCTACCTCTCCTTTTCCCAAGTGCATTTCCCAAGAAGTGATTGCTATTAAATGTATCCTTTTCAAAGTTTTTCTATGTACATGTAAGTATATGTGAAGTGTGCGTGTGTGAGTGTGTGTGTGAGCATTGTGCATACTCACTTTAAATTATACATATAATTCTGCAGCTCACTTACATCACTCAGTAATTTACCAGGTTATTTTTTCATTATTTACTTTAAAATTTTCACCTCTTGGGTTCCCATTCTTTATTTTATTATGATGACATATTTAAAACAGGCAAGTAAGTATATAAAAAATAGAATTAGCATCAGCTTTTTCAAGTTGTGACTCATCAGCTTTATTAAGGTTTTACTATTATGCTGTATTTACTTCAGATACTTTTTTTTTAAAGATTTTATTTATTTATTTATTTGAGAGAAAGAGAGAGAGACAGAGAAACAGCATGAGAGGGGAGAGGGTCAGAGGGAGAAGCAGGCTCCCTGCTGAGCAGGGAGCCCAATGTGGGACTTGATCCCAGGACTCTGGGATCATGACCTGAGCCAAAGGCAGTTGCTTAACCAACTGAGCCACCCAGGCGCCCTACTTCAGATACTTTTAAATGATATATACTCCTTCCCCAAATCTTTTAGCTCTCTCTTTCCCCAGAGATAACCACTTTCTCCCCCTAATTGCTTTTATACTTTTATTACATATGTATGACTTCATAAGCAACATGTAGTTTCATTTTCATGTATTGAAATTTTAGATGCATAGGTCTTGATTTACTATTACAATTATTACAACAGTAGCATAAAGAAGGGTATAAGATGAAAAAGAGTTTCTCTTTCTTTACCCTTTCCATTTCCCAGAAATAATAGCCCCTGTTAAGTATCTTAGCTATAGTTCATAATTATTTTATGCCTATCAAGTCTAGATATTATTTATTTATTTATTATTTTAAAAAGTAAGCTCTAGACCCAACATGGGGCTTGAACTCATGATCTCAAGATCAAGAGTCGCATGCTCTACTGACTGAAACAGCCAGGCACCCCTTATATTTATTTTTTATAGAAATGATGGAATATTACACTTTTTTTGTACCTTGCTGTTTTTCACTTATTAATTTACCTTTTCATAACTGAGCATATAGATCAATCTCAATGTTTAATAGGTGCATAGTACTTCATTGATAGATGTACCATAATTTATTTACTTATGAATGGATCAATTCCAGATTGATGGACATTTAGATTATTTCCATTTTCTAATTACAAAAATTCTGCAGTAAATATCCTATTTATTTTTGTGTACTTGTTAAGTTATCTTTATGGTTTATATTAAGTGAAAAAAATGGATATGCGTACAAAACTCCACGAGTTTACTATTTTTGTACCAGTATCTTGGGTGCTTCTTGTATTAAATAGTTTGGTGTGGTGAAGAGAATGTTAATTTGTAAATCATGAGATATGAGTTTCCAATCCTGACTTCATCACCAACTGTGTCTTTGGACAAATGATTTAATAAGTCTGGGATTCAAGTCTGTCATATGTAAAGTGCAAGATATCAACCACAAGGTTACTAGGTCCATTCTAAGTAAGGAAGATTTATAAACTGATTGAAATCTCATTACAACTTTTATCACTGCATTTGTAGCCACCCTAGGACTTAGAACATTTATACTTTAACAAGTACGATGTCATGAAAGATAACAGTACCCTGAGCAAAGGTAAATCAGAATTGAAAACCCTGTGATAAATAGCTTTTTGTATGTGCGCAAAGAATAAAGAGCTGAAAAATATGTTACTGGTGGAAAAAAGTCAAGAAACCTTGACTTTTATTTTCATGTTTAAAATATATCTAAAAGTAATCAAAATTTGAGATGGATGAGGTGTCTGTCATTTCTAACAAAAGTGCTTTTGTTGAACTTGGTTAAATCACATATACTTGGAAAATCACACATAGGAGGAAATTAGCCTGATTTCTGGGACAGTTAATCTAGTCTCCAGTCCGGAATTTTTGAATTGTGTAGCTGATACCCCCTACTGGTGGGCAGAGGTGACTTCCAGCCAAGACATTTAGCAATTTTTGATTGGGAAAGAACAAATTATCCCAGTAAAAATGGACAGAAACAATCATTCAAAAAAGTATGGTGTTCTTACTACATTCTGAACTGTGATGGATATTGGGTAAACACAAACATGTTTCTTGCCTTTGTACCTATAAACAGTTGAATACAATGTGATGAGAATTAAAACGTAAGTATAAATAATGCTGTGGGAGAATAGAGCAGGGTTTAGGGAAGTTGAGAAAAACTTCTCAGATAAATTGATATTTAAATTACATCTGAAGGCATTTTACCAAGGAATGAATGGGAAGGGAATTTCAGTCTGTGCAAATATGAACAAAGATGGTGGGTTTGGAAAATTACAGCAATGTGATTAAGTTAGAGAAGACACTGGGAGTGAAAGGAAGATGGTGTGAGAAAAGTGGCTCTATGTGAGCCTGAAAAGAAAGGTTGGGGCAAGATTATGAAGAATCATCTAGCTAAGAAAATTAGACTTTATCGTACAGCCAGTGGAGAGTTTGTAAGATGACTCTTTCAAAAGGCAGAGTACAATGTACATAATAATCTTAGTATATGATCTAATTATCAGAAACATTCTTGGTCTCTCTTCATTACTTTTTCTTTAACCTGTAAAATAGTGAGCAAGTGAGTCAAGATGTCCTACTAGGTATTGAAATCAGTTTTGTGGATTGAGAACAATAACAAAATAGAACAGAACAGTAAAAATTATAAACTCTTATCATGTTTAATAGGGTTATCATTTTGGGAAAACTTTGTTTCAAGTATATATGTGTGCATTGGGTTCTAATATAAAATGTGTTTTTACTGTGGGTAAATTTCACTCATATGTGGAATTTAAGAAACAAAACAAATGAACAAAGGGAAAAAAGAGAGAGAGAGGCAAACCCAGAAACAGATTCTGAACTATAGAGAATGAACTGATGGTTATTGGGGGTGGGGGTTGATGGGATAAATGTGTGATTGGGATTAAGGAGTGCACTTGCTGTGATGAGCACCAGGTGACGTATGGAAGTGTTCAATCACTATATTGTACATCTGAAACTAATATTACACTGTATGTTAACTACATTGGAATTAAAAAAAAGTACCTGGTGAAGTCACAGAGGAGGTATTATTTGAGCACATATGTGAATGTATCAGTTTGTCAAATTGACAGGCTAGAGGAAATTGTTCAAGATAGAAGGTTTAATGCATGTAAAGGTGTGAAGAGTATGAAGAACACGGACAATTCTGGAACCAGAAGTAGTTGAGGATTACTGAAATTTTAAGTGAAAGTTTATTGGCTTTCTTTTTGTTTTTTTAGCATGGATCTTTTCTTATCATGCCATTATATCAAGGTATATTTAAAAAATTTTTTATGTTATATTTTTAAAGATTTTATTTATTTATTTGAGAGAGAGAGTGTGTGAGAGAGAGCGAGCACACACACAAGCAGGGGGGAGGGGTAGAGGGAGAAGCTGAGTCCCTGCTGAGCAGGAAGCCCAATGTGGGACTGGATCCCAGGACCCTGGGATCATGACCTGAGCTGAAGGCAAATGCTTAACTGACTGAGCCACCCAGGCATCCCATGTTATATATATTTTAATATATATTTTCTATTGATAGATGTTCATGTTGTTTCATATTACTATTACAAACAATGCTGTAATAAATATTGTACCTACTTTACTGTGTATATAAGAATGTCTGTAGGGGCGCCTAGGTGGCTCAGCTGGGTAAGAGTCTCTTTTCAGGTCATGATCTCAGGTGGTGAGCTGGAGCGAGGTGTCCGACTCCCGTCTCAGGGTGGAGTTTGCTTGAGATTCTCTCCTTCGTCTGCTCCTCCCCTCCCCTCCCCTCGTGTGCTCTCTCTCTCTCTCTCTCCTCTTCCCTCTCCCAAAATAAATAAATAAAATCTAAAAACAATAACGTCTCTAAGAGGGGCCTGGGTGGCTCAGTCGTTAAGCGCCTGCCTTCGGCTCAGGTCATGATCCCAGGGTCCTGGGATCGAGCCCCGCATCGAGCCCCGCATCGGGCTCCCTGCTCGGCGGGAAGCCTGCTTCTCCCTCTCCCGCTCCCCCTGCTTGTGTTCCCTCCCTCGCTGTGTCTCTCTCTGTCAAATAAATAAATAAAATCTTTTAAAAAAAGTCTCTAAGATACCTATTAGTGGTTTTACTAAATTTAAAGTTATATACAATATTTTGATCAATTCTGCTAAGTTTCCCTTCAAAACGTTGTATTAATGGACACTCCTGGTATTAGTGTATGAGAGTAGCTTATTTCCCACATCCTTGCCAGGGATATATATCGTAAGTCTTTAATTTTAAGATTATCACTTTGCCAGGTAGACTATTATTAAAGACAGGTTTTCAACCAGTCAATATAATGAAGGGGCGGAGACCACTGCCATTGTAGTCAGACAGACTTCAGTTCGTAACTTGGTTTTGACATCTTCTATCCCTGCTAATTAAATTGGTTCAAAGTGATAGTGTTGTGGCAAATTTACATGCGAAGTGTACAAAGAACATATTTATGGAAAGAGTTCAATAGGATTTATCATTATAATAGGATTTGGAGCAAATAGTGGTCATTAAATAATAGCTCATTAGTCGTATTGAATTTTTTTTTTTAAAGATTTTATATATTTATTTGACAGAGATACAGAGACAGAGGGAACACAAGCAGGGGGAGTGGCAGAGAGAGAAGCAGGCTTCCCGCTGAGCAGGGAGCCCCCCACGGGGCTCAATCCAAGGACCCCCGGGATCATGACCTGAGCTGAAGGCAGACGCTTAACGACTGCGCCACCCAGGTGCCCCAGGCTTCCCGAATTGATCAGTAATTGAGTTGGTGCCATTTAAGAGTTTAAGATGTTCACATTTTCAAAAAAGATAACCAGAATGCACACTGAAAGTGAGGCAAACTATTTCAACAGGTGCTGTTCTGTAAAATCCAAGATTAAAAGGTGCTATTAGGCAACTAATCAGGCTGGGCATTTTTAAAATTTAGACGCTGGAGGATTAAAATCCACCATGCCTACTGCTGGGTCATATATTGACTGTAGGTACCCGGTTCGGGATTACCAACAGGCAGATACCCCTTTCCTGCCGGGAAACTATGGTTAAAAAGTGGTTCTTGTCAGAAAAGCATTCTCCAGATTTTAAGGCGGTCCTCCTGCTCCCCAAGCACTGCGGGCAAGATGAAGCTTTCCCTAATCACCTTTCGGGAATGGAGATTTCTATAACGTGGGTCACGCACTGGAAAGGCCGTTTTGCCATTACCCAAGATGGCGAACTGCGCAGCTTCACGATTTCCAGGTTTCAATATGGCTTCTCCGACCCGTACCTCCGGAGGTTAATCTCAAGAACCAAACTAAAATCGCGCGGAAGTAGCGTAAGCGGAAGTTGCGCGCAGCCCAACTTCCCACCTTCTACGTCCGCCCCCGTTCCTACGCCCCGCCCCTGGTGGCGCGGAGTGCAGAGCCAAGATGGCGACCGAGTTGGAGTACGAGTCTGTTTTGTGTGTGAAGCCAGACGTTAGCGTTTACCGGATTCCTCCACGGGCCTCCAACCGCGGTTACAGGTACTAACCCCGATACACTGCAGCACACGCATACCGGGTCGGGGATGACAGTCTCCTCCTCAGGTAGCACGCTGCGAGTCCCTTGCCACTGCCACCTCTGGGTTGTCACCTTGCTAACCTCCCTACCTGGGTTGTTATCGCCCTGCCGTCCTGTTCTTTCCCCACTGTGGAATGACATCCTGGTTTCCGCCGCTTTAAAAAAAAAAATTACCGTCTGCACCCACCCCCCCCTCCTCCCTTGGGCCCCTCTGGGTTACCCATCTGCTCCCCATCATCCACATCCAGTCGTGCCTGCTCCATTGCCAGTCACCTTTGGTTCGTTCTTTTCCTGCGTCCTTCTGTTTGTCGCCCTTGTCGAAACCCCCTCCCGTCCTCCCTCTCGTACACATTTCCAGTACCCCGTGCGCTTTTGTGAGTAGTCATTGTGTTGGCCATTCAGGTGATACAGTTTATCTTCTGTGCTGTTGTCAGTCTTGCTACCAAATATCATCCACCATTTGGTTTTCCTTTCAGTTCTTTTGCTAGTGGGCAAAGGTTATGATTATAGGTTTTCCAGTCGGTGTCTATTCTGGTTTTTTTTTTTTTTCAGTACATTTTCTTGATGATTACATAGTATATTCTATTTTCCTTACCCCCCTCCCTTCTTAACCTCTCCCGTAGCTTTTTTTCTCCAGAGTTAATGCAGCATTTTCTCTGTAGGGCCAGCTAACCGCCTTGTAATCCAATGATGGTGAGGTTCTGAGGATGCTGTAGGAGTTCATGAAGTCATGTAGTGGAAAGAGTTAACATGTTAACCGGGTTACATGTTAAGAAATATGAGTATGATCCCTGACAACTTAACAGTTACATGATTTGGGACAAATCTCTTAACCTTTCCAAGCCTTAGTTTTTCTCATCTGTGAAATAGGAAAAAAAAAAAGTTAATGATAATAAAGCCTGCTCTAGTTATGTACCTCACAGAAGTTTTTGGAGGGTTAAATGAAATAATATAATAAATGTGAAAGAATTTAGGAAACAGTAAAGCAGCATATAAATATATAAGATACTGTTCTTATTGTTCTCTGATCCACATCACCATCATGATTTTCCTCTTGGCGTTTATAATTATTTTGGCTTTTGTCCTCCTCCTGTGTCCATTATTTTGCCTCCTTACAGCAGGTTCATTCATCATGAATCAGTATCTTTGTACTTGCTGACTTGTGCATTAGAGTGGGTTGTACCTTTCGGCAAAGAGGTAGTCCTAATTCCAGGCTTTCAGTCAGACTCCACATTGACCATGAATAGGAATCTACATGCTTTTTGATGGTGGTTACAGGTTATAATATGTATGACTCAGCTGAGACATCACCTTCCTTGGGAAGCCCCCTTGACCCTTCCATTCTGGCTTTGGTATGTTCTGTGTGTGCTTCCATAGCACCTATGCTTATCTCTATCATAGTGAGTGCTCTTCCTTCTGTATTGTAATTGATTGCTCCATCTGTTTCTCTAGACTATCTGTGAACAGCTTGTTTCTTTTCTAATTTTATAGTACCAGGGTCTAGTACAGTGCCTGGCACATAGTGGGCACTCTGTAAACGTGGAAGAAATTTGTAGATTACACTTAATCACGTAAGTTAGCATTGAAATAGGTGAAATAGCTCATGACTTCCAACTTTAGTAGTAAAGCCTTCCTAAAGGATTTGATACACCATAGAGTGGGGTTCTCTTCTTTTTCTTCTACTTTAAGGTTTTTTTTAAAAGACCTTCCTTCTCTCATCTGCATTTTCTACCTTCACTTTCTAGTTTATCCATAGCCTTTTGTCCTTATGTCAGTTAATTGCACTGAGCCATCAAAACATTTTTTTAATTTCCTCTTTTTCTTGTTATCTATGGTTTCCATGCTTATTATTGACATTTCTTATCCTCCAAAAGGCATTTTTTCATTAGCCACTTTTACTATAGTGAATGAAGAGAGCTGCACTAAGTTTGCATCAAGATTCCCATTTATTTGCTTTTGGCAAGACACTAAACTCTTTTTGTTTTTTAAAGATTTTATTTATTCTAGAGAGAGAGAACGAGAGAGCACACAAGCAGGGCGAGCAGTAGAGGGAGAGGGAGAAGCAGACTCTCCACTGAGCGGGGAGCCCGATGCGGGGCTAGATCCCAGGACCTTGGGATCATGACCCGAGCCAAAGACAGATGCTTAACCAACTGGGCCAACCCAGGCACCCCGACACTTAACTCTTTTGAACTGTGGTTTCCTCATTTGTAGAAATGGATATACTACTACTTATCTTGCAATATCCTCTCACTTAATTTTCATAAGAATGGGCATAATGCTTGGCACGTAATAGATGCTTAATAAATATTACTTTTATGTCTTTTTGTCTGTCTAATCTTCTTGTTTACAGAACCCATTTTATATTATGAGCATGATTCTTCTTTAGGCTGCCATTAAAGGAAAAACTGGGCTTTTTAGGAAGCAGAAGGAATACTTGGTTTGAGTGACTAATAAGATCAGAGGGAATGAATGACTTTGATTCACCTATGGTGAGCTCTTGCTTCTCAGGCTTTCTTTTTTTTTTTTTTTTTTAAACCTTAGCCTTTTTTTTTTTTACTTATTTATTTATTTATTTATTTGAGACAGAGAGAATGAGAGAGAGAGAGCACATGGGGGGGGGAGGGTCAGAGGGAGAAGCAGGCTCCTTGCTGAGCAGGGAGCCCGATGCGGGACTCGATCCTGGGACTCCAGGATCATGACCTGAGCCAAAGGCAGTCGCTTAACCAACTGAGCCACCCAGGCGCCCGCTTCTCAGGCTTTCACTGACAATTTAGGTCGATGAGAAAGTTATAAATGATTAAGAAATAGTTTCCCAACCTCTAAAACCGTTTTTATATTCATCACTGCCCTCCTCCTCAGCTTAATCAATAGTAAACTCAATAGTCTGTTTTAATGTGATGAGAATGCTGGACTTCAAAGTTAGGCATCATTACTTACTGTGTTACTGTTCTTCACTTAGAGAGACAGAGATGATAGGCTTTTCATGCCTATTCCGTATGGTTGCTGTAAGGATTTATTACTGAGGTAAGTGAAAATTTGTGAAGTCTGTTCAGAAGACCAGCGAAACCAAGAGTTCCTCCGGCTAGGTTTTGGGAGCAGGAAAGGAACTAAGGCTCAGGGCTGAGGGAAATTGCTGCTGGGAATATCCATTCGCTTACTGAGAATTTGTTAAATATTGGCCACTAGACATACAAGATAAATAAGACAAGGAACCTGTCCCAGGAAACACATCGAGTAGGCTTGTTCCTAATATATTCGATACACTATGTTTAGCTTATGGTGGCATGACAGAAGTGATTACTCATTTTAAAAAAAATTAAAATACAGGGACCTTTAGAGCATTGTAGTCTGGATCAGATTCAAGTACTTGAGCTTCTTTGAGGCAGGGCATCAAGAGAGGAGGACATGACAAAGATTTGTCTTATAAATCCTGTTCAAAACCTGTGCTTATTTTCATTTTTCTCTTTTCCACCTTCTGCTTACCCTCTCCTTAAACTTATTCTTGTTTGGATATACCTTATTGTTACCTTTCTAACTTGCAAGTATTCATTTTCAGGTTTCTAAGGGATGAATTTTGTTTTGTTTTTACCATTTTATTTTTAAGTAATCTCTGCACCCAACGTGGGCCTCAAACTCACAACCCTGAAATCAAGAGTCACATGCTCTACTAACTGAGCCAGCCAGGTGTCCCAGGATGAGTTATTAATAACTTTTACTTTGCCCTCTCTTTTCTACATGCTGACAAAACAAAATCACAAGGCAGTGCTTTGTAAAATTGGTCATATTTAAATAACATCTTAGATTTCATTCAAATTCATTTATCATACAGATTATAAGTATTCAGTATTTTGTAATGTTTCCATGGACATCGCTATCTCTAGCCCACATGTCTTTCCTAAACTCCAGACTCATATTCAAATGCCTTCTCTATAGCTTTGCTTGAAAATCTATTTGACATCTCAAACTCTACATATTCAAAACTGAACTCCTGATCTTTCTTCCCAGACATGCTCTACCTATAGCCTTTCTGTGTCATGTATTGGCAGCTCCTTTGCTCAGGCTAAAATCTTCAGAGTCATCCTTGACTTCACATTAAATCCATTAGAAAATCCTGCTTATTTACTTTAAATAAATATATCCAGAATCTAGCCACTTCTGCTGCTCTCTGTTCCTAGTCACCATCATGACTCCTGGATTACTGCAGTAGTCTCTTAACTAATCCCCATGCTTCAGTACTTACATCCCTACATTGCTTCTGCACACAATAAAGTAATCCTTTTAAAATAAAAGGGAGATTGGGACGCCTGGGTGGCTCAGTAGGTTAAGCATCCAGCTCTTCATTTTGACTCAGTTCATGATCATCTCAGGGTCATGGGATCAAGCCCTGTGTCTGGTTCCACGCTCAGTGGGGAGTCTCTACTTGAGATTCTCTTCCCCCTCTCTCTTTCTCTCTCTCAAATAAATAAATAAGTCTTTAAAAAAATAACTACTCTCTTAAAACAAATAAAATAAAAGGAAGATCATATTTCACCTCTGCTTAAAACCTGTAATGGCTTCTCCTTCACTCAGAGTCAAAGCCAAAATTCTTACAAGACCTGTAAAATTTGGCCTTCTGTTATCTCTCTCCCACTTCATCTCTTTATTTTATTCTTACTGCAGTGGCTTCCTTTGAGGGCAAACATTCCAGACACAACCCCACCTTAGCACCTTTGCACTAAGTGTTCCAATCCTGGAATCACCTCCTTCCTCCAATATCTGCATGAGGAACTTTCTTCCTTCCTTCACATTTTTGCTCACATTTCACCTTGTTAATAAGGTCTCCCCAACCACCTTCTTGAATGTTGCAACCTGTTTACTCTCCCACTACCCTCCCAATTTCCCTTTTCTGCCTCTGCATTTTCTTTTTATTTTAGCACTTAGCATCTTCTGAGATACTAATTATTTTACTTATTTTTTATGTTTATTTTTTATTATCTGTTTTCTATGATAATGTAAACCTCATGAGGGTAGAAGTCTTCGTTTTGTTCATTCACTGTTGTATCCCAAGCATCTAGAACAGTGCCTGTGACTTAATACACACTGTAAATATTGGTTGAATTCAGTGAAAGATGATGATACGTTTAGGGATTTGGGACGGCTTCTGTTACCTAGTATAATTCATTTAGTAGACTTTGTTGTTACCTGATCAGTCAAATACTATTATATAAATTATTATTATTATTTTTTGAAAAGATTTTATTTATTTATTTGACAGAGAGAGACACTGAGAAAGGGAACACAAGCAGGGGGAGTGGGAGAGGGAGAAGAAGGCCCCCTGCCAAGCAGGGAGCCTGACGTGGGGCTCTATTCCAGGACCTTGGGATCATGACCCGAGCTGAAGGCAGACGCCTAATGACTGAGCCACCCAGGTGCCCCACTATTATATAAATTATTGTCTGCAGTATGGAAATAGTATCATGAGAATTTTTTTAAATTGCTTGTATTTGTACTTTACGTGTTTTTCTTGATGCTTATTGGATAATCCTTACATAGTAAGGATTTGTTTGCTTTGGGTTATATGTAATAATGAGACATCTATGTAGAGGGGATCATGAGTTATTCTTACTGATTATTTAATAGGTAGAAAGAATAAGCAACCAGGACAGCAAAACAGAAATATGGCAAATGATTCTGTGTAGGTTTTTAGTAATGGACCTGAGACTTCCTATTTTCCTATCCTAGGGCATCTGACTGGAAATTAGACCAGCCTGATTGGACTGGTCGCCTCCGAATCACTTCAAAAGGGAAGATCGCTTATATCAAACTTGAGGATAAAGTGTCAGGTAATCTGCTGCTGACTCTTTAACATATTAAGAGTATTAGTTTGGTGCATTTTTATAAGTACATTTAAGTTGGGGACTGGAATGGAAATATTTGTTAACTGGAGTTTTAGATTTTTGCTTCCTTTGCTCAAAGAAGTCTTTTCTTACCTGTCAGGGGAGCTCTTTGCTCAGGCACCGGTAGAACAATATCCTGGTATTGCTGTGGAGACAGTGACAGATTCCAGCCGCTACTTTGTAATCCGGATCCAGGATGGTACTGGTAAGGAGTCTGGGATTTTGAATGGGATGATATTAGGAAAATAGGTAAATGCACTTCAATGAAAGTGTGTCCTAATTGCATTTACCTTACTTCAGTTTACTAAATTTTTCCTCTCCCTTCTCCATAGTTAACTATAGTTGCTAAAGGACAAGGATTAACATGTTATTTGTAATAGATATGAACGCAAGTTCAAGACATGGTAATTAATAGGTAGATGTAAATAAATCAAAATGTCTAGCTAACCAAAGAATTAACACATATTGCCCATTCATTCATTGTTTGTGGTGGGTTTTGGTGGGACTGTCTTAAATCATCTATGTCTAGGGCAGTCTATCTTTTCTCCATAGTCTATATCAGAGGTGGTTAAACTTTTTCTGTTTGGACACAGATCGTAAATATTTTAGATTTTTGTTCTCTATTGTAACCACTTAATTCTGCTGATGTAGTATGAAAGCAGCCATTGATAATATGTAAACAAATTGGTGTAGCTGTGTTCAAGTAAAATGTTACTTATAAAGACAGGCGATGGCAGCATTTGGCCCTTGGGCTGTATGTAGTTTTTGGACCCCTAGGTTGTGAGAAGATGTTTTATGTTCACGACTTGATTTAGTTAAGGTGACTGTTAATTTTCACTGGGTGGAATTTTCCCCAAGGGACACTTCCTATTCTGAGTATTGCTGTCTTTTTCACAGGGCGTAGTGCTTTCATTGGCATTGGCTTCACAGATCGGGGTGATGCCTTTGACTTTAACGTCTCCTTGCAAGATCACTTCAAGTGAGTGAAACTTGTCCTTTAGTTACCTGGTTAAAAGGTTTTGGAAGTGCTCCTTTTCAGTTGAATGGACACTATCTCTTTTACCTCCTGGTTTCTGTATTTGGTAAAAGAATTCATTATGAATTTGAATCTTCCCATTTGCTGTTTCTTTACATTATCTTTGTATCTGCTTTGACCTTTCCTTAAAACCTGGAACATGTTTTTGGTCCCTTGTACAGTGTCTTGAGATGCTTTTGCTTATGTCTCTGGGGAATTGGCACTTGATTTTAAGTGGCTGAGGGAGGCATATAATAATAGCAGGACTGTATGGGAGCTACGTGGGGAGTTGTGTGCCAGTTTTGTTACTTTGTATAGCTGACATGTTTTATGTCTGTTTCAACATTTCTTCCGCCTGCCTGGTTTTGGCACAGCTGTGGTGCATAGCACTGTGCACAATGTCAACTTCCTACTTCAGGGGCAGGCATAGGCATAACTCAGCTTTTCTGCCTCAGAACTCTGAAATTGTGGAATTCCACTCCGTTGGCATAAGGAAGCAGCCTGGAAGGACTGAGGAATTAATCACACTCCCTCGGGTAGCCCTCAACCATGGAGGATGGGGATTGGCAGCTAAATGCCCTCCTTTGGAGGGACAAGTTAAATATGTATTCTGGGTGGCTCCTCAGTACCGTTGAACCCTGTTGCCCTCTTTCATGGCTTTTCTTCCTTTCCTTCCTCATTCTTCATGTTTCCTCACTCTGCTTTCTGGAATCTTGTTTCATATAAGTTAGTTACACTCGGATTTGTGTGTCGGACTCTGCTTTTAGGTAATCCCAAATTAAGATAATTTACTCTTTTACTGAAGGTGGGTAAAGCAGGAATCTGAGATTTCCAAAGAATCTCAGGACATGGACAATCGTCCTAAGTTGGATCTGGGCTTCAAGGAAGGACAGACCATCAAGTTGAGTATTGGGGTGAGTATGATTTCTTCCCCCCACTCCCTGTATTTTTATAATAAGCTTGTGACTTTTTCTTTCTCTTCTCTGTTTTCTCATTGTAGAACATTACAACTAAGAAAGGAGGTGCTTCTAAGCCCAAGACTACAGGGGCTGGGGGCCTAAGCTTGCTCCCACCCCCACCTGGAGGCAAAGTCACTATTCCCCCACCAACCTCCGTTCCCATCAGCAATCATGTCACTCCACCACCCATTCCAAAATCTAACCATGGAGGTAGTGATGCAGGTAAATCTCTCTCTATTACTTTTAACTTTGAGAAATCATCATATCTTAGGTTTTGATTGGGTAGCACCTGTTTGCAAAGGAGTGTGTTGATGTTTTTCCTATGAAATGGCACTTGGTGCTGACAAGGTGATTCTGGCAGCCTCTAGTAAGGAATTAAAGCTTTTCTAGTGAACTGAGAGTCATGGTATTTGGTAGGTTCTTTGTCAGAAAATGAGTAGATATTAAAAAGACTATTTTCTTCATTGTACCTTGGTTAGATGCTAGTAGGCCTGAGAGTCAGATGGAGTAAGATTTTGGTCATAGCTCTGCTATTTTATATCTTTTTTTTTTTTTTAAAGATTTTATTTTTATTTATTTGATAGAGAGACAACGAGAGAGGGAACACAAGCGGGGGGGTGGGAGACGGAGAAGCAGGCCTCCTGCTGAGCAGGGAGCTCGACACAGGGCTCCATCCCAGGACCCTGGGATCATGACCTGAGCCAAAGGCAGATGCTTAATGGACTGAGCCACCCAGGCACCCCTGTCTCAATATCCTTATCTGTAAAATGGAGACTTAGAATTACCCCAGGATTGTAAAGGAGAAATGATGTGACACCACCTAGCACAGTCCATGGGACGTTGTAGCCATTCAGTAAATGTTATTTCTTTTAATCTTCTCTGTTTCTTCACAAAGGCAGTTGGGAGAAAATTAGACAGCATCTGGGTTTGTGAATATATTTTCACTCTTCTATACTATCTGATGGGGAAAACAGAGTTATTTCCGTTTCAAAATGAGAACATTAGAACTCGGAAAGGACCTTTCCAAAAGTTAGAGAAGCAGATATTAGAATCTGTAGTTTTAACTTATATTGCAGGGATGCAGAGCATTCTTACCATTGATTGCTAAGAGTGAAGTTTCTCTTTCTGGAATTTTGAGGTAAAAATGGTTATAACCTACTTCTTCTCATAAGTGTCTCCAGAAGGCACTGGGGATAATGTCTAAAATTTTAATTTTTTTGAATTAAACTTTTTATTTTAAGGTAATGGTAGCTTCACATGCAGTTGTAAAAAATAACACAAAGAAATCCTGTGTACCCTTTACTCAGTTCCCCTAAATGGTAACATTTGCAAAACCAAAGTCAAATATCACCAGGAAATTGACATCAATACTACCTACTGATCTTATTTAGATTTCACCAGATTTACGTGTTCTCATTTGTGTGTATACATGTGTTTTTAGTTCTATGCACTTTTATCATGTGTAGGTTCCTGGATCCATCACCATGGTCAGGATACAGAACAGCTCCATCAGTACAAGGCTCCCTCATGTCATCCGTTTATAACCACACCTACCTCCTGCATCCTGCCCCACACCCGCTCACTAACCTTAGACAATCACTAATTTCTTCTCCATCTCTATAATTTTGTCATTTCATGAATGTTAAATAAATGGAATCACAGAGTACATAACTTTTGGGGATTGGCTTTTTCCACTCAGCATACTTCCCTTGAGATTCATCCAAGTTGTGTATATTAATAGTTTCTCTCTCTCTCTCTCTCTCTCTCTTTTTTTTTTAAAGATTTTATTTATTTGACAGAGCACAAGCAGGGGGAGCGGTAGGCAGAGGGAGAGGGAGAAGCAGGCTTCCCGCTGAGCAGGGAGCCCGATGCGGGGCTCGATCCCAGGACCCTGGGATCATGACTGAGCTGAAGGCGGACGCTTAATGACTGAGCCACCCAGGCACCCCTAAGCTTTTATTTCTCAGATCTTTATTATGTTTTCCCTTTTCTTTTCTCATCTCTTTACTGTGTATTCAGATATCCTTTTAGATTTGGATTCTCCTGCTCCTGTCACGGCACCAGCACTGGCTCCAGGTTCTGCAAGCAGTGACTTGTGGGGAGACTTTAGCACTGCATCCAGGTATGAGCCTAGTGAAACCACCATACTCTCAATCAGGGTACAGAGGATGTGTTACAGTCAAATGAAATCTTGAACTGGGAAAGCAGGGCATTTGCAGGTCATACAGAGTCTCTGGCAGGAATTCTAGGTAAGGAAGTAGAGGAGTGCTGGGGATGGTGGGGTAAGAAAGCTGTAGGATGAAGTTTGAGTGGGATATTTCACGCCTTGATAATTAGAATTTCTAGTGAGGTATAGTTTCAGAAATTCTGGGTAGCAGTTTCTTGGAAGCTATTACGTGAAGAATGGAGTAGCTATCCTAATTCCTTTGGCTTTCTCTCTGTTCTCCTGTCTTGCAGCTCTGTTCCAAACCAGGCACCACAGCCATCCAACTGGGTCCAGTTCTGAATAGCATTGGCAGGCCATTAAGGACAGACTTGAAGAAAAAAAATGACCTTGAGGGCACCAATCTGTGAGGGAAGCTAGGAACCCCTTCTCTCCCCAGAATCAAAATTACTGGACAATCTTTTTCATAGCTTCTCCATTGCATTCAAGCTGGTTTATATCACTCCCCTGTGTTGTTACTTGCTGTACAGCCAAGAAAGTATCTCTTATCTCCTGTTCACTATTAAGGCAGGGAATAATGGGTCTTACCATACTTGTGGCTGACTATGCAGGGCTCAGAAGGCCAGGTCTCTTTGCGGGGGAAATGAACTCTACCATCTGTAAAATTTTTCTCTGTCTTTTCAATTCTTTAGTTTATTTCCAAATCATCTCATGACCCCGTGTGCCCTACTTAACAATTTCAGGGGAAACAGAAACCTTGAAATTTCCTTTTCCATTAACCTAAGACCCTAAAAATGGACTGGCTGACTTCAGTGTTTACAAATTCAGAGTTTTGATAGGGATAGGTATGAAGAAAGACCTGTTTCCTGGGTCTGTGTTATAGATCCTCCTTTAGGCTTATCCTGTTCAGTGAACATCCTGTGCCAGGTGCAGCTCCGTCACCCTCTCATGTGTTTACATGTTTCTTCCTATGCTCAGAGGGTTTTGTTGGTGGCACTTTCACTGTTCTTTTGTTTGCTGAATAGTGCAACAACTTTGACCAGTGGGTGTCTCTTGGATGAAGGAGGTTCAAGGGGCCGTGTTTCCCAAGTTACGTTGTAGAGAAGCGTTTACTTTCTTGCAGCTCCGTCTATCTGCTGCATTTGAAGTGTGGCATTACTTTGTATTTGCCCCATTACTTGACCTGAAGTTGAAGGGTTTAGAGTTTTTAACAGGATATGTAGAGCAGAAGGGTTGAAAGCACGTAACTCTCTTTCAGTACCCACATTGCCTTGCTGCCTAGGTATCTGGCCCCTTTCCATAAACATTTATTTTTCAGTCCATCGAGCTCTTCACTAGAAAGCTGCTATTACCTACATCGTCATGTATGGAGGAAGTCGGAGAGTCCCTGGCACGCTAGCTGTGATAGTTTTGCCCCCGTGATGGCCTTGATAAACCGTCACCTGGGGTATCTCAGAAGCAAGTTGCTCTCCCACCACTTTCCCTTCCCTCTACCCCACCATTCCTTTTATGATGCTGTGAAGAGAGTTCCCTTTCTTAGGTGAATGGGCACTGCCTGTTTTGTTTGTTAATGGGCAATTTTGAGGATGAAATGGTAGGATATCATTTCTTCCCTTAGCACTTCTTTGGATGTGTACACTCTGGCTGAAGGGAGTCTTACATTTAGTTTCAAAATATATTCTCTCTCCTGTATTTCCTTCCTGACTCTTTTAAACTTTGGGTCCATTTTTTTCATTGCCTCCTGTTCCAGGCAGCTCTATTCTTACAGAGCCATGGCAGGACATTTTTAAAATTCCAATAGAAAACACTAAATGGAAAGTTCTATAGAATCACTAGTGACTAACTCCTGGGAACCTATTTTCTCAATCTTCTTCCATGTTGTGTTCTTTGTATTCTCAAGATGATAATATATTATGTATTTGAATTGCTGGAAAATTGAAAATGAAATTTAAAATATATGTATATAAAGCATATGCTGTATTGGTGCAATAATGGTAATTAAAAATGTGGAAAAAGGTAGTGTCTCCTTTATCTTTTAATTTGCCTACTTCAGTGCCTTTTTAATTTAACTGACCCAATATAAATGGGCCAGTAGGTAATAAACAGACATTTTCATGTCTATTACTCTTTTTCAAGAAATAGGGCTTTTAAGTTCAGTTTATACTTCTGTCTTCATGGTTCTAAACCCACAGAGCACTCCTAATAGAGATGATTTATAGGAATTATTTATTTGCTGGTATAGTTCATTTCATTTGCTTCAGATTGTCTTTATGATCTAGGCCACCTCTCACATCCCAGAACTATAAGCAGCTTAAATGAGGGGAATCAGTGTAAGAGATGAAACTAAAGTCAGTGTCACAGACTTTGGAAACCAGAAGATCTTGGAGTTCTCATTCAGTGATTTTCACAGAAGGTGAATCAGAATGATACATGTGCTTGCCTTTTTTTTTTTCTTTTTTCTTTAAAGTAACATGCCGTTCCCTCCAGAGGTTCTGATGCATCTCCATTTGCTTTCCTAGAATAGGGCCTACATGGCTTTCCCACCCATGGCCTTTCTTACCATTACCGAGGTGGTGAGTCACTGTCATTGATAGAAGTGTATCTTAAACCTCAGGTTTTATTTGGGGAGGAATGTGGACAATCTTTTTTTTTTTTTTTTTTTTTTAAGCTCAATCCCCGCAGTTATACATTTGTATCTGTCTTCACAGTTGTAGTGTGAACTTTTATTGCTCCACTTCCTCCGTTCTGATAACCTTCTAGGCAGTTGGCTTGCCTCTAGCTTTCTTTTCCTCCAGCTCCAATTCAGCTTACCTGTTACCACCAGAATCATCTTCCTAAACCGAGCCCTGCTTATGCCCTTTCTTCCCCAGTTCATTGTCTTCAACGATTTTCCTTTGCTTACAGAATAAAGTCCATAGTACCATTTCATCCTCAACTCTGTCTTCCCTTCCACTCACAGTATGCTACTGGAACTAGGGTACTAGTCATTCTTCAGATGCCATTAGCACCATGAGCACTGAATGCTTGCTAAAATTCCCTCTGCCTAGAATACCTTCCTGCCTGTTGAAATCCTTTCCAATCATAAAGCTAGTGTAAATACTACTTCATGAAATGTCACCTATCCTCCCAGTCTGAAAAATGATCTCCTTTGTTTTGTTTGGGTTGCTGTCGAAACTCTCTTTCTTACTAGTTTGTAAACTCTTTGAATATAAAGACCATGTCTGCATTTTTATCTATTCACTGTACTTCCTGTATACCTTTCTATATAGCTGATGTTCACTTGTTGAATAAACAGTGATTTCAGTGAAGAAGGACTAGAAATCAGTAAGTTGAGTGTTTTCCTTCTTTTACTCATTCTCAGGGTTGTTCCTCGCTACATGATGTAAGTATTCCTTATATGCTTTGTCATAGTTGGAGAAAATCTCATTTATGTGCTCCCAAGTCCGTCAGTATTAGGGATCGGAAAAGCAGTGATAAAGAAAAATTTTACTTGGTACTTTCCCTATGACCTGGGAAAAGAAAAATGATATCGTAAAACACAGCTGTGGGTAGGTTTGGTAGCTTATTGTCTCATTTTGATTATTATAACTGTCTAAGATTACATTGTACTTTGGTTATGTTTTAGTTATTTTCTAGCTTCTAAAAAATCCACTTCTGTTATTGCCTCTTAACTGTACATGAAGAGAATATATATGGTTTGTGACTAGAGGACTCCTACTCAGGAGCTGCCCATCAAGCACATATTCTGTTGAGAAAGGAAAAACGAAGAGAGTGATTTATTATCTTTACTTCCAGGTTCCTTAAGCCTGGAGGATATAAATAGCCTTGTGATAGTTTTCACAGAAATTTTATGGTTTGGCATTTATTTCAGATTTTTTTTTTTTTTAAGATTTGATTTATTTATTTGAGAGAGAGAATGAGACAGAGAGAGAGCATGAGAGGGGGGAGGATCAGAGGGAGAAGCAGACTCCCCGCCGAGCAGGGAGCCCGATGCGGGACTCGATCCTGGGACTCCAGGATCATGACCTGAGCCGAAGGCAGTCGCTTACCCAACTGAGCCACCCAGGCGCCCTTATTTCAGATTTTTTAATAATCATTTTCAGTCCCCTTTTGAAAGATAACAAGATACAGGGGTAGTATGTTTTTTAAAAAGCTCTACTATGCTTGAATTGCCTATATTGGAGCTGGGAGTAAAATAATTGTCCTCAGTGACCTCATGTTCTGCCTTATCAGTCTGGGGATAGTGTCATCCCCTCCATTAAATACAGTAATGCATTAAGACCCATTGTGGATTAATTGCTTTTTAATATTTTCTTTCTTTTTTTTTTTTTTAAGATTTTATTTATTTGACAGAGAGAGACACAACGAGAGAGGGAACACAAGCAGGGGGAGTGGGAGAGGGAGAAGCAGGCTTCCCGCGGAGCAGGGAGCCCGATGTGGGGCTCGATCCCAGGACTCTGGGGTCATGACCTGAGCCGAAGGCAGATGCTTAACCGACTGAGCCACCCAGGCGCCCCAATATTTTCTTTTTTTTATGTGTGCTCTGCCACTGAAACTGTAATAGGAAAGAAGGCCTTGGAGCACTTTCTGCGAATGCTTAATCTGGCTGCATATCAGCATGGGACCACTAGAGGGCGAGCTCCCTCTAGCAACTCTAGCACAACTGTAGGAAATACTGCCCAGACAGCCTGGTGACAGGGAAGGTGTTTAAAAAGAAAGACATAGAAGAAAGACTCAAGGGACACATCTATGGAGTATAAACATGCATTTGATGCAAAGTTTGTTGAGAATGTAGAAAAATTGCTGTTTAGGTAGGCAGGAAATGAAGTGGAGAATAAGATTTTCTTTAGACTTTAATACTTAAATAAATATTTGAATGGGGAATATACTTACTAATTTTAATGACCTCCCCATCAAAATAGGTGATTAATAGGTAGTAAAGTATAGTAGTGGTTATGAGCATGGATTTGGGAGGGAACAGATTGCCGTGGTACAAAATTTTGCTTTGCCACTTACTGGCTTTTTAACTTTGGACAAGTTACTTAACCTTTGTTTGCCTTAGTTTCCTCATGTGCAGTATGAGGATAATAGTTCCTACCTTATTGGGTTATTGTGACAATAAAATTAAAATTTTAAAGTGCTCAGGACAGGGTCTGGCACACAGTACTACTACTGCCGCTTGGTGGCTATTCTAATTCTGGGTATCAGGATGTGCAATGAAATGGTAAATGTAAGAGCAGAATGGTGTGAGTTCCTTTCTTTTTTTATTTTTTTAAATTTTTATTTATTTTTTTTAAAGATTTTATTTATTTATTTGAGAGAGAGAGAGAGAGAGAATGAGAGAGAACACATGAGAGGGGGGAGGGTCAGAGGGAGAAGCAGGCTCTCTGCCGAGCAGGGAGCCCGATGCGGGACTCGATCCTGGGACTCCAGGATCATGACCTGAGCTGAAGGCAGTCGCTCAACCAACTGAGCCACCCAGGCACTCAATTCCTTTCTTTTTTTTAAAAGAAAATTAAATTTTTATTGAGATATAATTGACATAACATAACATTACACTAGTTTGGGTATACAACATGTTAATTTGATACATTTATGTATTGCAATATGATTACCACTGTTGTGATTCTAACACCTTTTTTTAAAAAAGATTTTATTTATTTATTTTAGAAAGAGAAAGCTCATGGCTGGCAGGGGAGGAGGTTTGCGGGGGGCAAGGAATCTTGAGCAGACTCTGTGCTGAGTGTGGAGCCTGGTGCAGGGCTTCATCTCAGGACCTGAGATCATGACTTGAGCTGAAACCAAGAGTCAGTTGCTTAACAAACTGAGCCACCCAGGTGCCCCTGTTAGCTAACACTTCTATTACATCACAAATTTATTATTTCTTTTTTCTGGTGAGAACAATTAAGATCTAGTGTCTCAGCCTCTTTGAAGTTCATAATGCAGTATTGTCTTTAATCACCTTGCTTTGCATTAGATCTCCAGGACTGACGTATCTACTGGTTTCAGGTTTGTACCCTGAAACCCCCTCTCCCCAACCCCCACCCCATAGCCCCTGGTAATCTCCACTCTACTCTTAGTTTCTATGAGTTTGGCTTTTTTCAATTTCATATGTAAGTAATAACATACAATATTTGTCTTTTTCTGTCTGACTTACTTCATTTAGCATTGCCCTTCAAGGTCCATCTACATTGTTGCATATACACATATATACATCTTGTCTTTTTTATCATAAATGGACACAAGTTGTTTCCAAATTTTGGCCTTTGTGAATAATGCTGCAGTAAACATGGGAGTGCTTATATGCCTTTGATATCCTATTTTCATTACTTTTGGACGTATACCTTGAAGTGCAATTGCTGGATCATATGGTAGTTTTCTTTTTAGTGTTTTGAGGGACCTCCCTACTGTTTTCAGTAGTACTGTACTAATTTATCTTTCCATCAAGGTGTACAAGCGTTCCCTTTTCTCCACATCCTTGCCACTTGTTATCTCTTGTCATCTTGACAACAGCCATTCTAGAAGTCGTGAGTTGATATTTCATTGTGGTTTTGATTTGTGTTTCCCTGATGATGACTGATGTTGAGCATTGTTTCATGTGAATGAGCCCCAAGCATCACTCCTGCCAGTCTAGGCCCTACCCTAGGGCTTGGAATAGAGTAAAGTAGTAATGGTATCTTTGTGGTCTTGAGTCACAGTTGACGGCTTGTGACTCTAAATAAACATAACCTACCTTTTGTAAATGAAAGAAAAAAAGAGCTGACGGCCATTTTATGTCTTCTTTGGAAAAATGTATGTAGTTCCTCTGCCCATTTTTAATTCCATTGTATTTTCGTTACTGAGTTGTTGGAGTTTATTATATATTTTGGATATTAATTCCTTCTCAAACATGGTTCGTAAATATTTTTTCCCATTCCATAGGTTGTCTTCATTTTTTTTTTTTTTAATATTTTATTTTTTGAGAGAGAGCAGGAGTTGGGGTGGGGGGCGAGGGGCAGAGGGAGAGGGAGAAGCAGAAGCAGACTCCCCGCTGAGCAGGGAGCCTGACATGGTGCTTGATCCCAGGACCCCAAGATCAAGACCTGAGCGAAAGGCAGATGCTTAACCGACTGAGCCACCCAGGCACCCCATCTTCATTTTTTAAAAATGTTTCTCTTGTTGTACAGAAGCTTTTTAGTTTGATATAGTTCTACTTACTGATTTTTACTGTTGCTCCTGCTCTTGAGGTCGTATCTAGAAAATCATTGCCAAGACCAATGTCAGGGAGCTTTTTCCCTATGTTTTCTTAGAGAAGTTTTACTGTGTCAGGTCTTACATTTAAGTCTTTAACCAATTTTGAATTGATTTTCAAGAGTGCTGTAAGATAGGGGTCCAATTTCATTTTTCTGCATGTGGTAATCAGTTTTCGGAACACTTTGTTGAAGTCACTGTCCTTTTCTCATTGAGTGTTCTTGGCGTCTGGTCAGATAAATGCAGGGGTTTATTTTTGGGCTCTCTATTATGTTCCATTGGTGTATATGTCTATTTTTATGCCATTACTATACTGTTTTAAAATCTGTAGTTTTGTAGAGTAGTTTAAAATCAGGAAGTATGATGCCTCTGGCTTTGTCCTTTTTTTCCTCATGATTGCTTTGGCTATTACTTTGGAGTATACTTTTGTGGTTCCATACAAATTTTAGGATTGTTTTTTCTATTTCTGTGGAAGATGCCGTTGGAATTTTGATAGAGATTACATTGAATCCATAGGTGGCTTGGATAATATGGACATTTTAACAATATTTTTTCTTTCAGGGGTACCTGGGTGGCTCAGTCATTAGGCGTCTGCCTTCAGCTCAGGTCATGATCCCAGGGTTCTGGGATTGAGCCCCGCGCCAGGGTCCTGGGATCCAGCCCTGCACCAGGGTTCCGGGATCGAGTCTGCATCGGGCTCCCTGCTTGGCGGGGAGCCTGCTTCTCCCTCTCCCACTCCCCCTGCTTGTGTTCCCTCTCTTGCTGTGTCTCTCTCTGTCAAATAAATAAATAAAATCTTCAAAAAATATATTTATTCTTTCAATTGATGAACACAGGATATCTTTCCATTTTTTTGTTTTCAGTTTCTTTTATCAAAGTTGCAGTGTTTGATGTGTAGAAATTTCACCTTCTTGGTTGAATTTATTCCTAAAGTGTTTTGTTTTTGATGCTATTGTGAATGGGATTATTTTCTTTATTACTTTTTCAGTGGTTTCATTGTTAGTATATAGAAATACAACTGATTTTTGTATGTTTATTTTGTAACCTGCAGCTTCACTGAATTGGTTTATTAATTCTAACAGTTTTTTTTAAATGAAGTCTTTAGGATTTTTTATAAGATCATATCATCTGCAGAGACAGTTTTCCTTTTTGATTTGGATGACTTTTATTTCTTTTTCCTGCCTCATTGCTTTAGCTTGGACTTCCAGGACTGTGTTTAATAGGAATGGTGAGTGGGATTCCTTTTCTTATTCCTGATCTTAGAGGGAAAGCTTTCAGCTTTGCACTATTGTGAATATGTTATCTGTGGGCTTGTCATATATGGCCTTTATCATGCCGAGGTATATTCTGTAACCAATTTGCTGAGAGTTTTTATAATGAAAGGATGTTGTATTTTGTCAAATGCTTTTTCTTTTTTTTTCTTTAAAGATTTTATTTTTTTGAGAAAGAGAGAGAGAAAGCACAGAGGGAGAGTGTGAGGGAGAAGCAGGCTCCCCGCTGAGCAGAGAGCCCGATGTGGGACTCAATCCCAGGACCCCAGGATCATGATCTGAGCCGAAGGCAGACACTCAACCCACTGAGCCACCCAGGCTCCCCGTTAAATGCTTTTTCTAGATCTATTGAGATGTTCATGTAATTTTTTTGTCTTTCATTTTATTAATATGGTATATCACAGCTCCTCATGTAATTTTTTTGTCTTTCATTTTATTAATATGGTATATCACAGTTCCTGATTTGCATCCAGTGATGAATCCCACCTGATCATGGTGTAAGATGCTTTTTTTTTTAATAAGATTTTTTTTTTATTTATGCATTTGACAGAGAGAGACATAGCGAGAGAGGAAACACAAGCAGGGGGAGAGGGAGAGGGAGAAGCAGGCCTCCCACCAAGCTGGGAGCCTGATGTGGGGCTCGATCCCAGGACCCTGGGATCATGACCCAAGCCGAAGGCAGACGCCCAAGGACTGAGCCACCCAGGTGCCCCTGGAGACACATTTCTTTTAAAAAAGTTTTTTAATTTTTAAATTTAATTTAATTTATTATTAATTTTTTAGTTTCAGAGGTAGAGTTTAGTGATTCATCAGTTGCATATAACACCCAGTGCTCATTATGGAGACATGCATTTCTTTCCATTTAAAAGCCACCACATAAACTCCATCTTTTTTTTTTTTTTAAAGATTTTTATTTATTTATTTGAGAGAGAGAATGAGATAGAGAGAGCATTGGGGGGGAGGGTCAGAGGGAGAAGCAGACCCCCTGCTGAGCAGGGAGCCCGATGTGGGACTCGATCCCGGGACTCCAGGATCATGACCTGAGCCAAAGGCAGTCGCTTAACCAACTGAGCCACCCAGGTGCCCAAACTCCATCTTTTTTTAATCAAAATCCTTAATTCTTACAGGTTCCAAGAAGTCAGAACCTTGGATTCAAAAGAAATTTAATGACAGTTTTGCAGAAAACACCATAACTTCTTTGAATGATAGTTATCCAGTTTCTGCTTGGGTAGAATACTCTTTGAAAGGTAACCTTTTAGAATACAAATGAATTTAGGAATTCAGCAGGCCTGGATTAAAATTAAAGGTCTAATTTTATTGGCTCTGTGGCCTTGGGCCAATTAAATAATTTCTTAAACTCTCAGTTTTCTCATTGGTCAAATGGGGAGTGACAGTGCATATTTTTCAGTATTATTTTTAATATTGAGATGATGAAAACAATGTATTCATCATAGTGCAGGACATAGTAAACTCAAATGTGTTGTTACTGTAATCCTTTTTCTTTTTTTTTTTTTAAAGATTTTATTTATTTATTTGAGAGCGTGAGAATGGAGAGAGAGAGCGTATGAGATGGGGGAGGGTCAGAGGGAGAAGCAGACTCCCCGCCCAGCAGGGAGCCCGATGCGGGGCTCAATCCCAGGACCCTGGGATCATGACCTGAGCCGAAGGCAGACGCTTAACGACTAAGCCACCCAGGTGCCCCAGGGCTGGTTGCTTTTAAGGGGGAGGAAACCCAGGTTGAGTCATAACAATAAGTAAATAAACAGTAACATTACCAGGAAGGGCAAGGGTGAAGATGGTCTTTATAGAGTGATTGGTACTAAGAACTTCTTCATAGACTGGAATCAGCCCAAGGATTGCTGTTATATGGCTATGGTATCCTATGAACTATGTTTAGAAGCCTTAGGAGTCTTGATTATTATTCTTTGTATAGATTTGATGGAAGCATCATAAACCTGCAGTGGGAAACCAACAATTTTATTTTTCCAAAAACTGGTATTAACTTACCCTTCTTTTTAAAGGTAGAGTCAGAAGAAGAAAAATATGTCAGTCCAGGTTTTCTTAGTTCTTTTCACTGAACACCAGTGCTTTCCAATAATTGATTATTCAGTCTAGCCAGTTTGAGGGCCTATCAGTTGTTGGTCATATGTAGAGCTGTTGATGCTCTGTTGTTTGCCTGCCGTACTTTGTGGGCTTCCAGTTTTTAAAAGTGGTTGGTAAATGAATTGTGTGCTTTTTGTGTGCACTGTCTTTGCCCCAGCTCCAGGTTGTGATGGCCCCTCAGACAGGGCCCTCTAGTCTCCATTCATTGATTGCATTTCACCCCTTTTTGGTGTCTTTCTTTGTATTTACCCAGGTGTCTCTCACAGACCAGCCCACTGACACCTCTTTTTGACCCATCTGAGTGTCCTTAGTACCACATATCAGGGAGTATTTCTGAGTCTCTTTCTTTGCTGTCCTGGAACAAAGGATAGTATAGGTCTTAGGACCTATCACCATCACTGTCTCAGCCAGAGCACTTACGTGAGCATCAAACCAGGAGAAATCCCAATGAGAATGGGTACTTCATCTTGTGATCCAGATTTATTCAGCCCTCTGAGAGAGACTGATTGTAGCAATAACCCTAATTTGACCACACCTTCTTGTAGTATTTGTCTTGTAGCATCTGCACTGACTCTGGGCTTGACTATGAAATGCTTTGGCCAGTGAAGGACTACATACTGTGATGCAAGCAGGGATTTGAAACATATGTGTGCATTGGACTTGCTCTCTCGCTGCTCTTGGAACCCTGCTTGGTCTACTGGAGGATGAGAGACCACATGGAACAGATATAAGCTGTCTCAGTTGGGCCCCTCTTAGATAAGTCCCTGTCAATATGCTATCTGACCATAGATACATGAACAGGCTGAGCTGAGATCAGCCACACCTGACTCAGACCAGAACTATCCAGCTGAGCCCAGCCCAATTTGCCAAACTCAGGAATTTGAGCTAAATTAATGGTTGTAGTGTTAAGCTACTAAGATTTAAGATAGTTGTTTATACAGATAACTGATATTCTCACAAATAAGTCCACTATGAATATTATAATAAAAATAAAAAGGATATGGTAAAGGCAAAGTAAATAACATTTTGAAACAATTTTAAATTTAATGTTACTTATTAGGAGAACAAAATATCGGATTAGTTATAAGTTTGGTTTATTTCAGTTCTTGCTTTTAATAGCTATCAGTTGTAAAACATACCTCATAATGACATGGCTCAAATGGGAAGAATATTATTAGCTGTACTTAAGAAGTTATGATTCTCATTTTTCAATTCTCTTTATAAATCTTTTTGTTAAAACCACCTAGTAGTTATCTTCTTTCATGATATTAATCTAGCCTTACAAACTTACGAGTGTTACATTTTATTTTTTTAAAGATTTTATTTATTTATTTGACAGAGAAAGACAGCGAGAGAGGGAACACAAGCAGGGGGAGTGGGAGAGGGAGAGGCAGGCTTCCCGCAGAGCAGGGAGCCCGATGTGGGGCTCGATCCCAGGACCCTGGGACCATGACCTGAGCCGAAGGCAGACGCCTAGTGACTGAGTCACCCAGGTGCCCCGAGTGTTGTATTTTAAACTCCTTAATAAATGAGTTCAAAACCCACTAAAACCATCCATTTTGAAGATTTCAAAAAGGAAGATGGATAAGTCATATCCTTATATAATTTTTGGCAAAAGGAAAATCACAGCATGATGGAAATACTTTTTCCTCATCATCAGTTTTCCAACCGCTCTTTCCATAAGTTTCTTTTATAAAGTAGTTGTCTTCTCACTTACTGTTAAAAATCACCTTTACCTTGAAAGCCCAGGTTAATTGTGTGTGTGTGCGCACATGCATGCTCGTGTGCCTTAACATCTGCTAAAGCATAGCACTGTAAGCTATTTCATAGCACTGGAAAAGTGAGCAGAATTAGAACACTTGTCTTTTTTTTGTTTTTTAAGCATAGCAATAATTAAGTTTCCCAATTCTTTTAAGTAATTTGCCAAAGTGAACAAGATGGTCACTTCCCATCTTGTTAAAAAAAAATCACAAGTATTTAATATCTTATGAAACTAGTCATTTTGAGGTATTGTAATGATTTATGATACCAACTGCCTGGAGTTAGGCCAGATTTCATAGATTAAGGTCATAGTCCTCCACAAGACTGCCCTCGTTTCAGATACTAGCCACAAGTTTGGGGAATTTCAGGGCTTCCCTTACTTCTGATCAACTTTGTGCAAATTTGGGGGTTCCCATGACTCCCTCAGGTTTGATAATTTGCTAGAACAACTCACTGGACTCAGGAAAGTGCCAGCCATACTTTCATTATAGCAAAAGGATATAAAAATCAGAACTGTCCTAAGGGAGAGATGCATAGGGCGAGATCTGAGAGGGTCCCAAAGATGAAGCTTTCATTGTCCCTGTGGATGCACATTAATGTATGACAATACACATAGTATTACCAGCCAGAGGAGCTCGCCTGAGCTTCAGTGCTCAGAGTTTTTATTGGAGTTTGTTACATAGGCATGCTTGATTGAGTCATTTGCCACAAGGCTGAACTCAGTCTCCATCCCTCCCTGGTCTGGGCTGATTTCTCCTGGCTCAAAGCCCCAGCCCTCTAATCCCATGGTTGGTCTTTCTGGCTTGGTCAGTCCCTATCTTGAATCACCTTGTTAGCATAAACTAGGGGCTCACTAAGAGTGACTTCATTAGCATAAACTGTCAGGGCCCACTGTGAATAACAAAGACATTCATATTACTCAGGAAATTCTAAGGATTTAGAGGCTGCCTCCCAGGAACGGGGTACAAAGGCCAGCCAAATTATTAATTGCACAGATATTTAAACTATAATATGATGGAACATACAGAGAGTGAATGAACAAGTGAAGGTACACCATCAACTTAAGAGTTGTGGAACCTCCACTCTTTCCTCGTGATAGACCCTGTACCACACATGACATGCAACCAACACTGAGCCCGTATGATAGTAATAAAGCTTATTTTACTTAACATTTTAAATACCTATTAATAGATGTTCTAGTATTTTATTTCTGTGCCCTGGGGTATTGTGCCCCATTTTAGAGATCACTGCTCTAGAGATCCCTTGGCTAAATTATTTAAACAGTGCTACAGACTGAATGGGTCTCCTGAAAATTCATATGTTGAAATCCTAATTCCTGATGTGATGGTGTTAGGAGGTGGGGCCTTTTGCAGGTGACAGGTCACGAGGGTAGAACTCTCATGAATGGGATCAGTGTCCTTATACAAGAGACCCCAGGGAGTTCCCCCACCACTTCTGCCAAGTGAGGACGTAGTGAGAAGACAGCCATCTATGAATTAGGAAGGGGGTTTCTCACCAGATAGTAAATCTGCTGGCATCTTGATCTTAGACTTACCAGCTGCTAGAACTGAAAAATAGATTGTTGTTTAAGCCACACAGTCTGTGATATTCTGCTGCCCTTGACATGTCTCCTTGTAGGTAGAATGTATTTCCCTGCCCTATTCATATCCAGTCCAGGCGACTTCCATTGGCCAATGGGATCATAGTGGATATCATGTATACCTTATCTGAATAGAGGATTGGAATGTTTCTGCATGTTTCAGCTTATCAGGAGCTGCTCTAGGAACCTAGGTTCCAGAATGAGAAAATACTAAGAGAAGAGCCAAGCAGAGTTACAATGAACCTTATGCAGACCATAAGATCACATGCAGTGTGAGTGAGATACAATTGTTTGTCGTTGTAAGCCATTCAGATTTTGGGGTTGTTTGTGATATAGTGTAATCCAGTTATAATGTAATTTACTCCAGGGAAAGAGAGATACCTTTAGGAACATATTTTGTCTTTTCTTTACAAACTTAGATTGTTAAGTCTCTGATAATCAACGGTTATTCTTGGGAGGAGGATGTATGCGTGCACACATGCAAGTGTGCAAGTACTTGTTAGGTCTAGTAGTTATTTGCTAGAAAATTTGCAAGAATCAGCCCTTCCCCATCTTACCTTTTTTCATACCCTTTTCCCTTTCCTTACCAAACAGTTCAGTCCTAAATGAAATCTTAGGTAGAGCAGAACAAGGTAGGTGTCTGATGTAGGGTGGGATGGGGGAGCAACAGTGGCCTGGTGCAGGATGTCAGAACTCAGGCAGGGTGAGAAGGGTGATATTCAGGAGGTTGGCTTGAGAGTGGTGTGGGAGTCCAAAAGAGTCCAGAGAACATCTCTGCCGGAGTGGGAGAGTATTTCCGGCATGGGGAACCACACTCTGTAGTGAGGAGAGTGTCCACACATGGTAATAGCCTGGTATAGGGAGGGTATCAGAAGCAGCCTGGTCTGGGGTGCCAGTGTTAGAAAGGTGAAGAGGACATCTATGTGGTGGGGTAGCCCGGTGCAGGGACCTTAAGCAGGATGATCCTTCCTGGGAGGTGGGAGACCTGGCATGGGGTTTCATGGTCCAAACAGAGTGAAGAAAGTGTACATGCAGAGGGTAGACCTGGTGTGGGTTTTAGAGGCTGAACAGGGTAAGGAAGTTGTCCATGTGGGAGGGTAGCCCAGGGTGGGGACTCCGAGCCCAGGAGGGGTAAGGAGAGCTTCCACGCATCCAGGGGGATCTTGTGTAGGGTTTTAGAACCTAAGTGGGATAAGGATGGATTACAGGTGAGGGTTAGGGAGCCAGCATCAGCAGTCAGAGTCTAGGCAGAGTAAGGGGGGATTTCCTATGGAAGGTGGCCTAGCATAGGGTGTCACACTTGAGCAAGATGATGTCCATGGGGTTTGGCTAGCTCTGCAAGAACACCCAAGCAGGATAAGGGCTCCAACAATAATGGTGGCCTGGGTTGGGAAGTCAGAGCCCAATCAGGGAGAGAAGAGCATCTTTGTCAGGGAATGACAAAGACAGAAAATTGACTAAATTCAGGGGATTACTCAAATAAAAAAAAGTAGTCAAAGACAATGGAAGCAGGTTTCTTACTGTAACAGAAGGGAGTTAGAAATGTGGAAGGGAGAAAACTAGAATGAACTCTTTAGTGTTGGATTGGAATTAGAGGTTATTAGTGTGAATGCATGGTTTTCAACATACCTTGATATAGAAATAAATGAGGTTAGTGTGTGTGTTATGCAGGTGATGGAGAAGTTTGGTGGGGGAGATTAAAAGAAGGAGGATCATTTGGAGAGAGCTGAATCTAGGGTGTGAGCTAAGAGCATGTCTGGGAAGATTCTATATGAAGGATTCAATTTTTCGAGTGCTTTCCTCTTGTCCTTTAGAAAAAGTCATATTTGTGACTGAGTTATCTCCTAATTTGTGATTCCATTAAATTATCCTAACTTGTTAAAAAATAGTCACATTGACCTATATCGTCTTGTGGTGTTGTGGGGATTAAAGGGATAGAGATGGGTGGTGTAAAGGCTGGCCTACTCCATTAACATCCAGCAGAGAGAGCTGCTTTCAGGAGTGCTGGAAGTGACTGTAGCAAAATGAATGGAGATCCATGCGGGAGTTAGTTAAGAACAGGGAAAAACAGCACTGAGGAGCAGCTTCAGAAGACATATGATAAGCTTTGACTTCCCTACTACTTTAGAAGATACTGACTGAAAGTGGAGAGGCTAACATGTGAGTTTTTTGTCAGTGATCCTCTCAGAATGTGGTACCCAAAAGGTGCCTGATCAGCTACAAATGATGAAGAGAATACAGCATGAATGAGTATATGCCCAGCTTGGTCTAGAAATAATTATGTTTGCATATAGATGTACACAAATATTTGAATTTCATTCTTGCTGGTGAGTTCAGATAATACAAGTCTCAGAAAAGATTTCTCAATTGCTTAGTTTCCATTTGTTTACTTCCTGTTTTTTTTTTTTTTTTTAATTTACCCTTTGAGTTCCTAAGTTCCTACTTTTATTACACTTGCTGACCTTTGTTTAAATGCTGTGATTCTCACTGTGTTGGTCCTGGGGATTGGGCTTCTCTCTGAGGTTTTTAATTTTCATGAGATTCCTCTTAGGGTTATTTGCCTATCAAGGGCTCCTGTTCTTGATAGGAAGTATGACAAGTTGCCACCATGTTTGGGTTTCATTTTAAGATGTTTTAAGGAAGAGGTTAAAAGGATTTTTTGAACAGAACAGATTTCTCAATATGACTTCAGAGACCACTTATGCTGAATTGAGTTTCAAAAATGAATCCCAAGTCCTCAAGCACCAAATCATGGCCTCCTGCAGGTAAGAAGCATTTTCTGGTGGTCAGAGTTTATGATGAGATGAAGGATGAAGAGAGAATGCTATAAATGAAGCATAGGTAATGTTAGTTGCTGCTTCTCTGGCCGCAGTTGGGACACATTGGATTCTCAGAAGATTGAGTTGCCTGAAGATAAGCATTAAGGGGGTGTACAGTTATACTCTAACAAAATTGAGGTGTGACAAATCCTCTACAGTCCTGAGCTAAGGAGAGTGCTAATTATGCTGAGAAGTTGTTCTGTACTTTCTGAAGCTGAGTGAGACACAGTCAAGAGATTGGATACAGGTCTTGAAACCATCAACCCAAATGCAGGGACTATTGATGAATTAGCAGGCTCAGTTAGAGGGGAAGAGTTTGAGTAGAGAATGTTGTGGGTGTGTTTGTTAGTACCGGACTAAAATGGAACCAAAGACCATTGCATATGAAAGAAGAGAAAGTTACAAAGAGAGTCTCTAACATTACAAGGGAAATTGCCCTGCATTCAGAAAATCTATTGCATACCCCACTTGTCAATAATTCATAACTTTGAGAAAACAATTCTTTTTATTTCTTTATGGAGGTATGATTGACAAATAACATTATATAGTATCCCCCTTATCTGTGGGAAATATGGTCCAAGATCCCCAGTGAATGCCTGGACAGTGCATAGTACTAAACCCTATATACTGTGTTTTTTTCCTATGCATATATACTTATGATAAAAGTTTAAATTAGGCGCAGTAAGAGATTAACAGCAATAACTACTAATAAAACAGAACAATTATAACCATATACTATAAAAGTTATATGAATATGGTGTCTCTCTCAGAATATTGAACTGTATTCACCTTTCTTTTTCTTGTGATAATGTGAGATGATAAAATTCTTATGTGATGAGATGATGTGAGGTGAGTGACATAGGCATTGTGACCTACCTAGTGTTAGGATCATCTGCCTCCAGACCACAGTTGACCACAGGTAACTGAAATCATGTAAAGCGAAACTGTGGGTAATGGAGGGGACTGCTGTCTTAGTTTCAGGTGTACAGTGTAATGATTTGATTTTTAAAAAATATTTATTTATTTGACAGAGAGAGAGGGAACACAAACAGGGGGAGTAGAAGAGGGAGAAGCAGGCTTCCGACTGAGCAGGGAGCCCGATGCGGGGCTCGATCCCAGGACTCTGGGATCATGACCTGAGCTGAAGGCAGACGCTTAACGACTGAGCCACCCAGGCACCCCTGGTTTTTGTATATATTTGTGAAATGATCACTAAAGTAAGTCTAGTTAACATTCATCACCATAAACAGTTACCCAATTTTTTTTTTCTAGTGATGAGACCTTTTAAGAGTTAATCTCTTAGCAACTTTCAAGTATGTAATAATACTTAATAGTTGATAATACTGTAATAATCTATAGCATTAACTATAGTAAACATGCTATCCATTACAACCACAACTTCTTTATTTTATAACTGGAAGTTTGTACCTCTTAATCCCCTTCACTCATAACCCACCCCCCCTCTGGCCATCACTGATCTGTTGTTCTCTGTATCTGAATTTTGCTTTGTTTTGTTTTTTGGATTCCACAGATCAGTGAGATCATATGGTATTTGATTTCTCTGACTTATTTCACTTAGCATAATGTCCTCAAGGCTCATCTGTGTTATCACAAATGACAAGAGTTCCTTCTTTTTTTATGGTGGAATAATATTCTATTGTATATAAATATCACATTTTCTTTATCCATTCATGGATGGGTGGACACTTAGGTTGCTTTCCTATCTTAGCTACTGTAAATAATGCTGCAGTGAACATAGGAGTGCATATATCTTTTTGATTTAGTGTCTTTGTTTTCTTTGGGTAAATATCCAGTAGTGAAGTTAATAGATCATATGATATTTCTATTTTTAATTTTTTGAGGAACCTCCATACTGGTTTCCACAGTGGCTGCACCAGTTTACATTCCCGCTAACAGTGCGTGAGGGTTCCCTTTTCTCCATATCCTCACCGACACTGTTATTTCTTGTCTTTTTGATACTACCCATTGAGAAAATAATGAAATAGTGACTTAACCATTAAATAGTGACTAAAAAGTTCTGACCGTATTTTAAGAATGTGATGAGGGAATGACTATAATAAAGATTTATGTGCTATGGCATTATTTAAAGTAGTTAAAGTTGGGAACAATCTGGAAGATTATTTACATATGTAATGAAATACTATGTCACCATAATAGAGAGTGTTAAAGAAGAAAATATACTTGTATGAAAAATGTTCATGGTATAGTATATAAGAATGTAGTAGGTCAGAAACCAGTATATATGGTATGTCAATCCTGTGGAAAAATGTATGTGTGTATGTATGTATGTATGTATATACACTTTGAAAAATTACTGGGAGGATATATACCAAAACATTAGCAATAGTTATCTCAATGGATACTGTACTTTTATATATTTTCTGAAGTTTCTACAATGAACATTATTATTTTTTTTCCTATTTTCATATTATTTCAAATGTCGTATCGTTGGCAATACTATGTCATCCAAGAAAAGGGAGAAGGAGAAGGGAAGTAAGAGCCAGAATTTATTACTGATGAACCTCATTTGATTTCTCCTTCAGCTCCCAAAGAGAAGACCAGCCCACACAAAAGTAACCCCAGTTTTCCCAAGCTACTTTTTGCCTCATTGCTGGTACTTCTGCTGCTATTGGCGATCTCATTTTTTATCACTTTTATCAGTAAGTACCCATCTGAATCTATGAGGAATGTCTGTCTTACATAAAGAGATGACATCCATTAGATACATTTAATGATGGGTATATCCAGAAATCTGGAAAAGAGGTTTTCTTTGGGGTTGGTGGGGAGGGACACAATTAATGGGAATCTGTTAGGAATTTTGTTATTTATTTGAATTTAGTTTATAAAAATAATGGACTCCACTCCTTAGAGAAATTGAAGAGTACATGTGTGTACATGTGTTTGTGTTTAGAGAGACATCTATTAGGCACCATTTCTACCCTAGATAGTTGTGGTAAATGAAGACAAAGCTATATTTGCCTATTAGTGTTTATAAGGCCAGGGGTTTTTGAGTGCACAGAGACGTATTTTGAGATGAGCTGGTGAACAAAAAGAGAGGGAAGAAATGTTCTGGGAGAGAAATGTCCTGCCCAAGACTGTAAGATGTAAAAGCCAATTTAGCAAATAAGTGGATTTCCTTGTATCTTTGGCTTTAAGAATTTGTCAAATTTTTAAAAGGCATAAGAAGTAGTGAAGCCAGTATGTGGTGGGTCAAGGAGCAAATGGGAGATAAGGAGGAAAGAAAGAGAAAATTCACTTTCTAGAGGGAGAGGTAAGTTATTTTTAAGTTGTGAGTATATTGGTGTGGTGAGGAATAAGAGCCATTTAGGAGTAGATAGAGTAAAGGAAAGAAGATGAAGAAAATAATGCCTATTCCTCCTGATTAATGTTGGATTAAAAAAAAAATTCTTACTCTGTAGGTAACCCAGAACTCCTCAGAATTAGCTCATTTCCCCGACAAAGACCTATGCTGTGTACATCCTCAGATAGAAGTGTTTGTTTTTCCTCCATTTTCCACCTCCAAGGCTTAGCCTTTGCATTTAGTATTGAAGGAAAATATGGATAAATCCCTTTGCAGTCATTCTAATGGAACTATCATGTCCTCTTTCAACTACTGATCTTTCAGCTGTTCCTGGGGAAATCTATGGTTTCAAAATCAGTAGAATTAGGATTACATTGAATGTGGGGGGATGAGACATCTTTTCTATAGTCAGGATCCTTCTCAAACAATTGGGCATTTGTAGATTTTGCTGGCTATAAAATAGAATCTAAGAAAGTAACAATAGAAGGCAAAGTCATAACACTACCAGGTAAATGAATGGCCTTTTTTTTTTTTTTCCAGTTTTTTTTTCAAAAATATTCTCAGCTTCTTGAAAAAAAGACTACAAAAGAACTCACACAGAATTGGAATGTATGAAAGAAAATTGGACCATGGAAGGTAAAAATTAATGTGCCTATAATTCAGTGGTTGACTATACTATATAAGGACACGAAGTCAATATTTCCAATAAGATTCACAGGTGGATCATACTAAGAAGTTGAGTCTCATGGTCATTTTAAGCTTTAAGTGTAGAAATACATAAGACCTAAAATTCTTATATGCATATCTTTATCTGTACAATGAAATAGTCTTCATTGTGGAGCTGGCTGTTTAAATGCATGGGTAATCTCTTTATGGAATGATTGTCCAGCCACATCCTTGGTGTTCTCTCCAAACACACTTTCTCAGTTTTTATATTATGGATAGGCTGAGAATTTTCCAAATCTTCAAATTCTGGTTCCTTTTTGTTTAACACTTTCTTCAATTTATCTCTTTCCTCTTGCAATTTACTATAAGCAGTAAAGAGAAATCAGACCACAGCTTTAACACTTTGCTTAGAAATCTCCTCTGCTAAATATCCAAGTTTATAAGTTCTGTCTTTCACAAAACATTAAACACAACACACCAAATTCTTTGCTATTTTATAACAAGAATTGCCTTTCCTCCAGTTTCCAATAACATACTTCTCATTTCCATCTGAGACCTTACCAGAAGCGCCTTTAATGTTCATATTTCTACCAACATTCTTTTTATTATAGGATATGTATATTCTTTGAGATGATAGGAGCTTTCTCTACAGCTCTCTTTTCTTTCTAAGTCCTCACCAGGATTACCTTTAACATACATATTTCTACCAGCAGCTCTTTCAAGGCAACCTAGGCTTTTACTAGCAGGCACCTCAAAACTCTTCTAGCCTCTACCCATCATCCAGTTCTGAAGCCGCTTTCACATTTTTAGGTATTTGTTACATTCCACTTTGGTGCCAAAATCCGTATTAGCCTGCTTGGCTGCCGTAACAAAATATCACAGACTGGGCGGTCTAAACAACAAATTTATTTTCTCACAGTAATGGAGGCCAAAAGTCCCAGGTGACATAAGAGTTGGTTTCTGGTGAGGCCTTTCTTCTTGGCTTGTAGACAGCCACCTTCTTGTTGTGTCCTCACATAGGCAATTCTCTGTGTGAATGGGGAGGGAGAGCTTTCTGGTGTCTCTTCCTCTTCTTAGAAGAACACAAGTCCTGGGGCACCTGGGTGGCTCAGTCAAGCATCTGCCTTCAGCTCAGTCATGATCTCAGGGTCCTGGGATCGAGCCCCACATTGGGCTCCCTGCTCAATGGGGATCTGCTTCTCCCTCTCACTCCGCCTGCTACTCAGTGCTTGTGCTCTCTCTCTCTCTCCAGCAAATAAATAAATAAAATCTTAAAAAAAAAAAAATAAAGAACCCAAGTCCTATTGGATTAAGGCCCTACTTTTTTTATAACCTCATTTAACCTTTATTACTTCCTTAAAGTCTACCACTGTAGTCACATTGAGTGACATGAATTTTTGGGGAACACAATTCAGTTCAAAACAAGTTTCTATGTAATTTATTGGAAATTCTTGTGTATGTGGTATTTGTTTCTTCTATCCTGTTTATTAATTTATTCAATCATCTATCTATATCAGCATGTATTCATGGATATTTATCTTATACTTTGGGTTGTAGTCCAATACTATATTTATTTTGTTGCTCAAATTGTTCTGCCTTTGCCACTGGGAGTTCTTTCAATTCGTTCCTGTGGCCCTTAGACTTGCCCCCATCAGTGTGATGTTATGCTTTGTTTTTGAGCACTTCCTTACTTTCTGTGACTGTAATATTCTCTGGGCTTATATTGTATATTTCCTGTCTCAGTCTTAGAATCAGCTATTTTTCTGTGGAGCCATGGCTCCTGTTACTGAAGAATGGTATTAGAAACTAATATTTGTGAGGAATTCTTATTCTCAGGAAACAAACTGAGGGTTGCTAGAGTGGGGGTTGGGGTGGGAGGGATGGGATGGCTGGGTGATAGACACTGGGGAGGGTATGTGCTATGGTAAGTGCTGTGAATTGTGCAAGACTGTTGAATCACAGATCTGTACCTCTGAAACAAAAAATACATTATATGTTAAGAAAAAAAAAAAAGAAGAAGATAGCAGGAGGGGAAGAATGAAGGGGGGGAAATCGGAGGGGGAGACGAACCATGAGAGACGATGGACTCTGAAAAACAAACTGAGGGTTCTAGAGGGGAGGGGGTGGGAGGATGGGTTAGCCTGGTGATGGGTATTAAAGAGGGCACGTTCTGCATGGAGCACTGGGTGTTATGCACAAACAATGAATCATGGAACACAACATCAAAAACTAATGATGTAATGTATGGTGATTAACATAACAATAAAAAATTAAAAAAAAAAGAAACTAATATTTGGATACTAGGTATGCTCATTGCTACTGAGGTGTTATTTCTTTTAGGCCCCCTCAGTTCACAGAACAAGGAAATATATATGTGTGTACTAACCTGTGCATGTACATATATTGATAAATATTTGTACTGTAACTATGTATATCTGTAATAAGGTACACATCAGTTTTTACTGGTGTCTAAAACTTTCATTGATTACATTGCATCATTCTAGCCTACTCCCCCTTGTTATCTTTAATGACCACTCCAACAGAGAGAAATCTGGTTCCCATCATCTGCTCAGTACATTTACATAATTATTCGATTCCAGTTAACACATATAGCAGTATCAGAGTTGTAAACTCAAACCACCATGGGAAACAACTTTATCAACTAGAATAGAATCTTTATCAAATAGAATAGAACCTTTATCTAATAGAGATAATCTTTAATAAAGATAATATCTTTATCTAATATTTAATCTAAATATCTAATATCTTTATCAAATAGAATAGAATATGTGCAGTTTCTTTTGTCTTTAATCCATTCCATTTCCAAAGTTATTGCAGTCATCCTACCCACCCCTAGTGTGGTTGTTTCCAACACTTGTAATATAGTTAGATTCTCTTGTCACAGTCTTCATTCTTTCATGGACCCCTGGACTTCCTAAATGAACTTTTAAAATTTGCATGCAGGGCGCCTGGGTGGCTCAGTTGGTTAAGCTCAGGTCATGATCCCAGGGTCCTGGGATTGAGTCCTGTATTGGGCTCCCTAGTCCGTGGGCAGCCTGCTTCTCCCTCTGCCTCTGCCTCTCTCTCTGTCTCTCATGAATAAATAAATAAAATAAATAAAATTAAATAAAATTTGCATGCAATAACTATGTAAAGTTATGTGGATTTTGACAAATGCATAGTGTTATGCATTTTTACATAAAAATCTCCTGTGCTCTACTCTCCTTTCCAGACTCTTAGTAACCACTGAAATTTTGACTGCCTATATAGTTTTGCCTTTTCCAGATGTCTTATCATTGGAATTACAGTTGGTAGTCTTTTTACTCTAGATTATTTAATTTTATCATTTAATTTTTTTATTGATGTATAATTAACATACAATGTTATATTAGTTTCAGGGGTACAATATATTGATTTGACAATTCTATATGTTAATTAATGTTTACCTTGGTAAATATAATCACTATCTATCACCATACAGTGTTATTAATATTATTGACTATGTTCCCTATGCTGTACTTTTCATCTCCATAACTTATGACTTATTTATTTTATCATAAAGTTTGGGGACACCTGGGTGGCTCAGTCGGTTAAGTGCCCAACTTTTGATTTCCACTCAGATCGTGATTTCAGGGTTGTGAGATCGAGCCCAGTGTTGGGCTCAATTGTGGGAGCCTGCTTAAGATTGTCTCCCCCTTCCTCTGCCCCTCCCCCTCTCCAAAAAAAAAAGAATATAAGTGGAAGTTTGTACTTCTTAATGCCCTTCATCTATTTCACCCATTCCCCGCAACTTCCCATCTGGCAACCATCAGCTTGTTCTCTGTATTTGAGAGTCTGTTTGTTTTTTGTTTTTTGGTTTGTTCATTTCTTTTGTTTTTTAGATTCCACAAAGTGAAATTATATGGTATTTGTCTTTCTCTATATGACTTATTTCACTTAGCATAATACTCTGCAATTACAGTCCATCCATGTTGTCACAAACAGTAGGATTTCCCTCTTTCTCATGACTGAATAATGTTCCACTGTATATAAATACCACATCTTTTTTATCCATTCATCTATCAATGGGACACTAAGGTTGCTTCTATATCTTGGCTACTGTAAACAATGATGCAATAAACATAGAGGTGCATTTATCTTTTCGGTTTAATGTTTTTGTTTTTTGGGGAGTGTCAGTACTCAGTAGTGGAATTACTGGATCATATGATATTTTTATTTTTAATTTTTTGAGGAACCTCCATACTGTTTTCCATAGTGGTTATACCAATTGACATTCCTAACAGTGCATGAGGGTTCCCTTTTTTCCCACCTCCTAGCCAACACTTGTTATTTCTTGTCTTTTTGATGTGACCCTATCTGGCTGGTGTGAGTAATATCTGACTATAGTTTTGATTTGCATTTCCCTGATGATTAATGATGTTGAACATCTTTTCATGTGTCTGTTGGTCATTGTATGTCTTTGGAAAAATGTCTGTTCAGGTCCTCTGCCCATTTCTAGTAGGATTATTTGTTTCTTTGGGTGTTGATTTGTATAAGTTCTTTATATATTTTGGATGTCAACCCCTTATTGGATATATCATTTGCAAATATCCTTTCCCATTCACTAGGTTGCCTTTTTGTTTTGTTTACGGTTTCCTTTGCTGTGAAAAGCTTTTTTATTTCGGTATAGTCCCAGTATTTCATTTTTGCTTTTGTTTCCGTTGCCAGAGGAGATATATCCATAAATATGTTGCTAAGGGATTACCATCCCTATTTTTTCTTTTAGGAGTTCTATGGTTTTAGTTCTCACATTTAGGTCTTTATCCATTTATTTTCTTTTTTTTTAAATATATATATATTTTAAGATTGTATTTATTTATCAGAGAGAGAGAGAGACAGAGGCAGGCAGAGGGAGAAGCAGGCTCCTTGCTGAGCAAGGAGCTCGATGTGGGACTCGATCCCAGGACCCTGGGATCATGACCTGAGCCAAAGGCAGAGGCTTAACCGACTGAGCCACCCAGGCGTCCCTATCCATTTATTTTCATGTATGGTGTAAGAAAGCAGTCTAGTTTTATTCTTTCGCATGTTGCTGTCCAGTATTCCCCACACCATTTATTGAAAAGATTGTATTTTTTTCTCTGTATATTTTTGCCTCCTTTGTCGTAGATTAATTGACCATATAACTGTGGGTTTATTTCTGCGCTTTCTGTTCTGTTCCCTTGACCTATGGGTCTGTTTTTGTGCCAGTACCATACTGTTCTTATTATAATAGTGTTGTAGTGTATCTGGAAATGTGAAATCGTGATACCTCCAGCTTTGTTGTTGTTGTTGTTGTTGTTTTAAAGATTTTATTTATTTATTTGAGTGAGAGTGAGAGAACACAAGCAGGGGGGAATGGCAGAGGGAGCAGCAGAGAGAGAGGGAGAAACAGGCTCCCCAATGAGCAGGGAGCCTAATGCGGGACTCGATCCCTGGATCCTAGGATCATGACCTGAGCCGAAGGTGGATGCTTAACCAACTGAGCCACTCAGGTGCCCCCAGCTTTGTTCTTCTTTCTCAAGATTGTTTTGGTTATTCCAGGTCTTTTGTGGTTCCATACAATTTTAGGATTATTTGTTCTAGTTTTGTGGAAAATGCTGTTGTTATTTTGATGGGGATTACATTGAATCTGTAGATTGCTTTGGGTAGTATGGACATTTTAACAATATTAATTCTTCCGAGTCATGTGCGTAGTATATCTTTGCATTTGTGTCCTCTTCATTTTCTTTCATCAGTGTCTTATGGTTTTCAGAGTATAGGTCTTCTACCTTTTTAAATTTATTCCTAGGTAATTTACTCTTTTTGGTGCAAATGTAAATGGAATTGTTTTCTTAAATTTTCTTTCTAATATTTTGTTATTAGTGTGTGGAAATGCAACAGATATATATAATACAATATATTGATTTTGTATCCTACAACTTTAATGAATTTATTTATTGGTTCTAATAGTTTTTTGGTGGTCCTTAGGATTTTTTGTATGTAGTATCGTGTCAACTGCACATAGTGACAGTTTTACTTCTTCCTTACTAACCTGGATGCTTTTCATTTCTTTTTTCTGTCTGATTGCTGCAGCTAGAACTTCCAGTACTATGTTGAATAAAAGTGGTGAGAGTGGACATCCTCATCTTGTTCCTGATCTTATAGGAAAAGTTTTCAGTTTTTCATCATTGATTAATGTTGTTAGCTGTGGGTTTGTCATATTTGGCCTTCATTATGTTGAGGTACATTCCCTGTAAACCCACTTTGATGAGAGTTTTGTCATGAACAGATGTTGTATTTTGTCAAATACCTTTCCTGTATCTGTTAAGATGATCATATGGCTTTTACCCTTCCTCTTTATTAACATCATGTATCACCCTTGCTTTCCTGGAATAAATCCCACTTGACTGTGGTAAATGATCCCTTTAATTTGTTGAAATCAGTTTGCTAATATTCTGTTGAGGAATTTTGCATCTATGTTCATCAGAGATATTGGCCTATAGTGGTTTTTTTTTTTTGTTCTTGTTTTGTTTTTAGTGTCTTTGTCTGGTTTTGGTGTCAGGGCCTTGTAGGGCAAATTTGGAAGTTTTCCTTCCTCTTCTGTTTTTTGGAATGGTTTGGAAGAATAGATAATAATTTTTCTTTAACTGTTTGGTGGAGGGGCGCCTGGGTGGCTCAGTCAATTAAGTGTCTGCCTTCAGCTCAGGGGCGCCTGGGTGGCTCAGTTGGTTAAGTGTCTGCCTTAAGGGTCCTGGGATCGAGTCCTGTGTTGGGCTCCCTGCTCAGTGGGAGAGTCTGCTTCTCCCTCTGCCTGCCGCTCCCCCTGCTTGTGCTCTCTCTCTCTCTCTGACAAATAAATAAATAAAAATCTTTAAAAAAAAATAAATTTTGGGCACCTGGGTGGCTCAGTCGTTAAGCGTCTGCCTTTGGCTCAGGTCATGATCCCAGGGTCCTGGGATCGAGCCCCACATCGGGCTCCCTGCTCTGCAGGAAGCCTGCTTCTCCCTCTCCCACTCCCCCTGCTTGGGTTCCTTCTCTTGCTGTGTCTCTCTCTATCAAATAAATAAATAAAATCTTTATTAAAGAAAAAATGTTTGGTGGAGTTCACCTGTAAAGCCATCTGGTCCTGGACTTTTTTTTTTTGGGAGGTTTTTGGTTACCAGTTCAATTCTGTTATTAATAATTGGTCTGTTCAAATTTTCAATTTCTTCCTGGTTCAGTTTTGGAAGGTAGTATGTTTCTAGGAACCTATCTATTTCTTCTGTATTGTCCAGTTCGTTGGTCTTCAGTTTTTCATAACATTCACTTATAATTCTTTGTATTTCTGTTGTGGCAGTTATTTCTTCTCCTTTATTTCTGATTTTATTTGAGTCCTCTCTCTTTTTCTTGATAAGTCTGGCTAAAGGTTTATCAATTTTGTTTATCTTTTCAAAGAACCAGCTCTTGGTTTTATTGATCTTTTCTATTTTTTTTAGTCTCTGTTTCCTTCCTTCTGTTAGCTTTGGGTTTTATTTGTTCTTCTTTTTGTAGTTCCTTTAGATCTAAGTTTAGGTTGTTTACTTTAGATTTTTCTTGTTTCTTGAGATAGTCCCGTATCATTATATATTTCCCTCTTAGAACTGCTTTTGCTGCATCCCAAAGATCTTGGACTGTTATGTTTTCTTGCATTTTTAAATTTCCTCTTTGATTTCTTGGTTGGCCCCTTCATTGTTTAGCAGCATGTTGTTTAGCTTTCACATGTTCTTTTTTCCCAGTTTTTTTCTTGTAATTGATCTTTAGTATTATACTGTTGTGGTTGGAAAAAGTGCTTGATATGATTTCAGTCTTCTGAAATTTACTGAATCTTGTTCTGTGGCCATGTGATCTATCCTGGAGAATGCTTTATGTGCACTTGAAGAGAATGTGTGTTCTGCTGTTTTTGGATGGAATGTTCTGTATATATCTGCTAGATGAATCTGGTCTAATGTCATTTAAGACTTCTATTTCCTTGTTTTCAAGACCCCTGCTATTATTGTATTACTCTCAATTTCTACCTTTATGTCTGTTAATATTTGCTTTATGTATTTAGGTGCTCCTATGTTGGGTGCATAAATATTTCTAACCGTTATGTTCTCTTGTTGGATTGGTCCCTTTATCATTATGTAATGATAGAAGTATACCCTTCTTTGTCTCCTGCTACTTGTTTTCAAGTCTGTCTTGTCTGATACAAGCTTTGCTACGCTGTTCTTTTTCTTCTTTTTCATTTGCATGGAATACCTTTTTCCATCCCTTTACTCTCAGTGTGTATGTTTCTTTAGGTCTCAAGTGAGTCTCTTACAGGTAGCCTATGGATGGATCTTGTTTTTAATCCAGTCAGTTACTCCATGTCTTTTGATTGGAGCATTTAGCCCATTTTTACATTTAAAGTAATTATTGGGGCGCCTGGGTGGCTCAGTCAATTAAGCATCTGCCTTTGGCTCTGGTTGTGATCCCGGGGTCCTGGGATTGAACCCCACATTGGACTCCCCACTCAGGGAGCAGCCTGCTTCTCCCTCTCCCTCTGCCCCTCCCCCCCACTCATGCACTCTCTCTCTCACTCTCTCTCTTGAATAAATAAAATCTTTTTTTAAAAAAACCCCCAAACCCCAAATTAAAGTAATTATTGGTAGGTATGTGCTTTTTGCCATTTTGTTAATTGTTTTCTGGTTGTTTTTGTAGTTCTCTGTTCCTTTCTTCTTCTCTTGCTCTCTTTCCTTGTAGTTTGATGACTTTCTTTAGTGTCATGCTTGGATTTCTTTCTCTTCGTTTTTTGTGTATCCATTACAGGTTTTTGGTTTGTAGTTACTATTAGGTTCATATATAGCATCCTATGTGTATAGCAGTCTATATTAAGTTGATGGTTGCTTAAGTTCAAACACATTCTGAAAGTACTAAATTTTTACTCCCTCCTTTACATTTTATGTATATGAGGTTACATCTTGCATTTTTAAATTTTGTGTGTCCCTTGATTGATTTTCATAGATACAATTGATTTTACTGCTTTTTGTTTTAACCTCCATGCTGGCTTTATAGGTGATTAATTAAAATTTTTTTTAAGATTTTATTTATTCACTTGAGACACAGAGATAGAGAAAGCATGAGCAGGGAGAGAGGCAGAGGGAGAGGGAGAAGCAGGCTCCTTGCTGAGCCAGGAGCCCGATGTGGGGCTCGATCCCAGGACCCTGGGATCATGACCTGAGCTGAAGGCAGACACTTAACCATCTGAGCCACCCAGGTGCCCCATAGGTGATTAATTAAATCTTTGCTATATGTTTGCTTTTACCAGTGAAATTTTTTCCTTTCATAATTTTCTTACTTGTAATTGTGGCCTTTTCTTTCCACTTAAGAAAGTCCCTTTAACATTTCTAGTAAGGCTGGTTTAGTGGTGATGAATTACTTTAACTCAGTTTGTCTGGGAAACTATCTCTCTTTCAATTCTGAATGATTGAGTATTCTTGGGTAGAGTATTCTTTGGTCATAGGTATTTTTCTTTTTAGCACTTTGAATATATCATGCTGTTTTCTTCTGGCCAGCAAAATTTCTGCTGAAAAGCCAGCTGATAGCCTTATGGGATTTTCCCTTGTATGTCAGTTTTCTTTTCTCTTTCTGCTTTTAATATTCTCTCTCTATTATTACATTTTGCCATTTTAACTATTATGTGGACCTTTTTTTTAAAGATTGTATTTATTTATTTGAGAGAGAGAGAGGGAAAGCACGAGCAGGGGGCAGAGGGGTAGAGGGAGAAGCAGACTCCCTACTGAGCAGGGGGCCTGATGTGGGACTCAATCCCAGGACCCTGGGATCATGACCTGAGCCGAAGGCAGACGCTTAACCTGAGCCATCTAGGTGTCCCTCCTTCTGAAGTTTTAATGTGGATTTCTTGTATACAACGTATAGTGAGTCTGGTATTTTGATCCATTCTGACAATCTTCGTGTTTTAATTGGTGCATTTAGACCACTGACACCCGAAGTGATTATTGATATGGTTTTTATCAATATCTATCATATTTGTAATTTTTTTCTATATCTTGCCCTTGTTCTTTGTTCCTTTTTATCTTTTATCCTTTTTATCTTTATCTTTTTTATCTTTTATTATTGATATGGTTTTTATCAATATCTATCATATTTGTTATTGTTGTCTATATCTTGCCCTTGTTCTTTGTTCCTTTTTTATCTTTCATTCACTCTTATTCTCTCTTTTGTGGTTTTGAGAATTTGATGTGATTCCGTTTTCATTGCATTCTTAACATATCAGTTATACTCCTTTTTTATTGGCTGCCCTAAAGTTTGCAATATACTTATACAACTAATCCAAGTTCACTTTCAAATAACTATACATCTTTGTGTACAGTGAGAGTATCTTAAAATAACAAAATAATTCTAATTCCTTCCTCCTGTCTCTTGTATTATTGCTCCCATTTATTTCACTTACACATTAGCATACATAATCGAATACGTGGTTGCCATTATTATTATTATTATTATTTTTAAAGATTTTATTTATTCATTTGACAGAGAGAGAGAGACAGTGAGAGCGGGAACACAAGCAGGGGGAGTGGGAGAGGGAGAAGCAGGCTTCCCTCTGAGCAGGGAGCCTGATGTGGGGCTTGATCCCAGGACCCTGGGATCATGACCTGAACCAAAGGCAGACACTTAATGACTGAGCCACCCAGATGCCCCCTCCATTATTATTTTGAACAAACAAAAGATAATTAAGAATATAGATCAATTAAGAATATAAAAATATGTTTTTATTTTACCTTCACTTATTCCTCTTTTTGATACTCTTACTTTCTTTGTATAGATCCATGTTTCTGACCTATATTATTTTCCTTCTCTCTAAGAAGTTCTTTTAACATTGCTTATAAGTCAGTTTCTACTGGCATCAAATTCCCTCAATTTTTGTTTTTCCAGAGAAGTCCCTATTTCTTCTTCACCTTTGATGGTTAATTTTGCAGGGTACAGAATTAGGGTGATAGTTTTTTTCTCTCAGCACTTTAAATATTTCACTCCATTCTCTTCTTGTTTCTGTGGTTTTAGAGAAGTCTGATGTAATTCTTATCTTTGCTTCTCTAAGGAGGTGTTTTTCCCCCCTCTGGCTTTTTAAAATTTTTTAAAATTATTTATTTTTTAAATTTTTAAAAGTTTTTATATACATTCCAGTTAACATACCATGTAATATTAGTTTCAGGTGTACAATATAGTGATTCAACACTTCCATAGGATTTTTCTTTATCTTTGATATTCTGTAGTTTGAATATGATATGTCTAGATGTAGTTTTCTTTGGCATTTATCCTGCTTGGTGTTCTGTGAGCTTTTTGAATCTGTGGTTTGGTATCTGTCATTAATTTGGAGGAAATTCTCAAATGTTATTGTTTCAGTATTTCTTGTGTTCTGTTCTCTTTTTATTCTTCTTCTGCTATTCCCATTATGCATATGTTACACCTTTTGTAGCTGCTCCACATTTCTTGGATATTCTGTTTATTCCCCCCTCCTTCCCTACCCCCCATGTTCTTTTCCTCTTTTTAGTTTTGGAGGCTTCTATTGAGATACCCTCATGCTCAGATTTTTTACTCAGCTGTGTCCAGTCTAATAATGAGCTCACTAAAGACATTCTTCATTTCTGTTACAGCATTTTTGATCTTTCATGTTTCTTTTTGGTTCTTATAATTTCTGTCTCTCTGCTTACATAGCTCATCTCTTCTTGCATGCTGTCTACTTTGTTCGTTACAGCCCTTAACATAGTAATCGCTTTAAATTTTTGGTCTGAGAATTCCAACATCCCTGCTACATCTGAGTCGGTTCTGATGCCTGCTTTATCTCTTCAAACTGGGGGTGGGGTGGGATGTTGTTTGTTTTTTAGTATGCTTGGTAATTTTTTCTTGTTAGCTGGATGTGATGTACTGAGTAAAAGGAACTGCTGTAAATAGACCTTTAGTAATGTGGCAGTATGGCGTGGTGAAGGGGAAGCATTCTGTAGTCCTATAATTTTGTCTCATTCTTTTAGTGAGTCTTTGCCTCTAGACTTTGAATTTAAAGTGCTTCTCAGCTCTTCTAATTACTTCCCTTAAAGTGGAACAGGATGGCTAGAGTGGGTATTTTCCCTTTCCCTAACCAGGCTCTGATAAAACTACAGTGGGTTAGGCTCTGGTTACATAGTTTTTCCTGAGGGTAGACTTCATTAAAAAGAACAGAATGCTTTGGTATGTTTCAGAATTGCAGCTGTGCCCCTCCCCTTGCCAGAAGCCCAAGGGGAATTTTCTCAGATAAACGTGGTAGAGCTCCAGAAGGTAAAACTCTGCAAGTTTTTCCCTCCTTCCCCACCATTGACTGGATTACCCTGGAGTTTTTCTCTCTCAGATTTTCCACATTGAGCTTCCAGCAATTCAACAATTACAGTTCAGGTTTCCCTTCCCTGGGATTTGTTCCCACAGAAGTTTTGGCTCCTGGATTTTTGCTTCAGTAAGTTGTGATCCTCTGTATTTGTCTGTCTGCGTAATTTTGAGAGCAGTGTCTTAGCCTGTGAAGAATTGTTGATTTGCAGTTTGTTCATCTTTTTACTTGTTAGGATGGAATGGCAATTTCGACCTTCTTGCATGCCAGACTGGAAACTGGAAGTCTATTTATTTTTTTAGTCTATTTTGTCTCTGTTGTTTGAGTAATTTCTATTATTCTTTCAATTCACTGTTTTTTCTGTCCTCTCCATTCTGCTGATGAGCACATCCACTGAGCTTTTTATTTTTATTATATTTTTCTTTTCTTTTTTTTTTTTTTAAAGATTTTATTTATTTATTTGAGACAGACAGAATGAGAGACAGAGAGCATGAGAGGGAGGAGGGTCAGAGGGAGAAGCAGACTCCCTGCCGAGCAGGGAGCCCGATGCGGGACTCGATCCCGGGACTCCAGGATCATGACCTGAGCCGAAGGCAGTCGCTTGACCAACTGAGCCACCCAGGCGCCCTATTATATTTTTCAATTATAAAATTCCATTTGGTTCTCATTTATATCTCTAATTTGTTGGCTGAAATTTTCTATTTCTTTTCTGAGGTATTTTTTTTTTCCATTTGGTTCAAACATCTTTGTACTTTCTTGTTGAAGCATCTTTATTATGGTTTCTTTAAAATTTTTGTCAGAGGGGTGCCTGGGTGGCTCAGTCAGTTAAGTGTCTGCCTTCAGCTCAGGTCATGATCCCAGGGTCCTGGGATCAAGTCCTGCATTGGGCTCCCTGCTCAGCGGGGAGCCTGCTTCTCCCTCTCTTCCCCACTCGTGCTCTTTTACTATCTCTGTCACTCTCAAATAAATAAATAAAATGTTAAAAAAAATTAAAAAAAAAAACTTTGTCAGATAATTCTAATATTTCTTTTATCTTGATATTGGCATGTATTTATTTTCTTTTTTAAAAATTAATTTTGAAGTTGAAAACAGAGCTACCCTATGACCCAGAAATTGCACTACTGGGTATTTACCCCAAAGATAAAAATGCAGTGATCCAAAGGGGCACATGCACCCCAATGTTTATAGCAGCAATGCCCACAATAGCCAAGCTATGGAAAGAGCCTAGATGTCCATCAACAGATGAACGGATAAAGAAGATGTGATACACACACACACACACACACACACACACACACACACACACTGGAATATTATGCAGCCATCAAAAAATGAAATCTTGCTATTTGCAATGATGTGGATGGAACTAGGGGGTATTATGCTAAGCGAAATAAGTCAGAGAAAGACAAGTGTCATATGATCTCACTGATATGAGGAATTTGAGAAACAAGACAGAGGATCATAGGGGAAGGGGGGGAAAAATGAAACGAGCCAAAACCAGAGAGGGACACAAACCATAAGAGACTCTTAATCTCAGGAAACAAACTGAGGGTTGCTGGAGTGGAGGCAGGTGGGAGGGATGGGGTGGCTGGGTGATGGACACTGGGGAGGATATGTACTATGGTGAGCTCTGTGAATTGTGTAAGACTGATGAATCACAGACCTGTACCCCTGAAACAAATAATACATTATATGTTAATAAAAAATTTTTTTTAATTAATTTTGAGAACTTGTAATTCATTGTATAATGGGTAATTTTCCATTGAAACCTAGATATTATTGTGTAATATCTAAGAATCTGGATCTTCTTTAAACCCTCTGTTTTAGCTGGCTTTTTCTGACACCACTCTGGCAAGGGAGATGGGACCCTACCTTGTTACTGCCTGAGATAGGTAGACTTGATCTCTTTGACACCTGATTGGTGGGCTCCTTGCCACTTCTGGGTGAAGATGCAAGTTCCAGTTTCCTTGAGGTCTTCCTGGGTCCTGAATTTTGTAATACAACAAACTTAAACTTTTTCTTTTTTATTGGACATCTGTGGCCTTCTGTCAATACAGAGAAAGATTGGAGCTGCTGCCCAAAGGCTTGGAAGTCATTTAGTTCCAACTGCTACTTTATTTCTACTATAATAAGAAATTGGACTGAGAGTGAGAGGAACTGCTCAGAAATGAAGGCTCACCTGCTGGTGATAAACACCAAGGACGAACAGGTACTTTCTTTTTTTTTTTTTTTTTAAAGATTTTATTTATTTATTCATGAGAGAGAGAGAGAGAGGCAGAGGGAGAAGCAGGCTCCCAAGGAGCAGAGAGCCCGATGCGGGACTTGATCCCAGGACCCGGAGATCATGACCTGAGCCGAAGGCAAACGCTTAACCATCTGGCCACCCAGGCGCACCTAACAGGTACTTTCTAATAGATGATGGAGTCAGGAGTCCTGCCTAGTTTTTGTATACCTCTCTTGTCTAAGGAGGTTTTTTGTTTGTTTTTTTTTTAAAGATTTTATTTATTTATTTGACAGAGAGATAGAGAGAGAGCACAAGTAGGCAGAGCTGCAGGCAGAGGGAGAAGGAGAAGGAGAAGCAGGCTCTCCGCCGAGCAGGGAGCCCAATGCAGGGCTCGATCCCAGGACCCTGGGATCATGACCTGAGCCGAAGGCAGACGCTTAACCGACTGAGCCACCCAGGCGCCCCTTGTCTAAGGAGGTTTTTCACTGTTTTGGAATATTGGTGTTATGGCAGAAGGCTTTTAGTAAAACTGATAAGAAAGGCTACCTAAGCCTTCACATGCTACACCTTCTTCCTGTTTCCATAAAACTAATCTCTCCCAAAATAAGTTGGGGCATTTAAAGTATCATATGTGGGGTTCGAGTTGAAGAACGAAAATGTTTTAGGCTGAATATCAGTTTATTATTTCAACCTGTAAATATTTTATAAATTATTAACTGTTTCACTGAGAAAGGGGTATTATAGCAATAGAGAAACAAAGTTCAATCATGAAGAATCACGTCAACAATCAGGAATGAAGTTAAAGAAGTTATGAAAGGAAAATGATTGAATCTGCAAAAAAATTTTTCATGCATGACTTTGAAGAATACCACCTCTTAGTGAAAGGGGGAAGTGAATCTGAGATGAGAATTCATTATGATCCTGGATAGAAATTGCTTCCATTTGTGTTGAACATTGCTGTATTCTGAATGTTTATGTCTCCCCCAAACTTCATATGGTGAAATCCTAACCCCCAAATATGACGGTATTTGGTGGTGGGGCCTTTGAGACGTGCTTAGATACTGAGGGTGGAACCTTGATGAATGGGATTTGTATTCTTATAAAAGAGACCCCACCCAGCTGCCTCGCCCCTTCTTCCATGTGAAGACACAGGGAGAAAAAGCTGGCCTTCACCTGACCATGCTAGTACCCCGATCTGGAATTTCCAACCTCCAGAACTGTGAGAAAGAAACTTGTTGTTTATAAGCTACCTGGTCTGTGGTATTTTGTTATAGCAGCCTGAGCAGACTGAGCCAAGCATCATGCTCACAAGTGATCTCTTTGATCCTGCACTGTTCAGCCGGAGAAGACTTCAGCTTCTGGGGAGGGCCCCCCTGTCGCTCTTCCTGGATCCTTTCCTTTTCTTCTCTTCTCCCTAAGGCTGTAAAGAACTCCGTTCTACCTGAATACTCTAAAGGCTATAACTCTTTTCTTCCTTTAGGATTTTATCTTCCAGAACCTGGATACATATTCTGCTTATTATATAGGGCTGTCAGACCCAAAGGGAAAAAGAGATTGGAAATGGGTTGATCAAACACCATACAATGAAAGTGTCATGTGAGTACAGAATTAGATAAAGGAATCCTGAGCCCTGGATCATGCAGGGATTTTAGAGTGTTACAACTATCAGCTATGAAAATAAAATAGCTTACTCTTCTTTTAACTCTTGCGTTAAATAATTTTATTTGTTATCTCATTTAATCATCACAGGAACTCTATGAAGCACACAGTATTATTTTTCCCACTGTAGAGGTGAGGAAATTGAGTTTAGAGAGTTTAGATAACTCAGCAAAGATTATCTAGCATTGGCAACAAATGATCCTCAAATCCAGCTCTATTTGACATCGAAGTCTGTACTTTTAATTACTACATTATATCTCTAAATATAACAAAAATTTATGTCAATTAAGATCATGGCCGATTATTGATTTAATATTTCTCATAAAGCAAATGAGCTAACTTCTGATAGTTACAATATCTCATATTTATGTAGGTCTTTTTTAAAACTCTTAAATACTTCAGTGCATTTTAGTACAATACCACCTTTGATCCTCCTATCACTGTGTGAAACATACAGGAATATGACTCTAGTCTCTATTTTTTATTTTTTATTTATTTATTTTTTTAAAGAATTTATTTATTAGAGAGAGAATGAGAGAGAGAGAGCACATGAGAGGGGATAGGGTCAGAGGACGAAGCAGACCCCCCACCGAGCAGGGAGCCCGATGTGGGACTCGATCCCGGGACTCCAGGATCATGACCTGAGCCGAAGGCAGTCGCTTAACCAACTGAGCCACCCAGGCGCCCTAGTCTCTATTTTTTAGATATGGAAATCAGGGAAATTAAATTACATATCTAAGATAACAAGAATCTTAGCAGATTTAGCGGTTTTAACTAGTTCTTTGGACTCCAAAAGCAATATATATATAAAAAAAGGAAACAACTATAATGATACTTGGGACTGGGATGAAATCTTTCTTTTCCATCATTTAAGGGAGATTATGGACTGGCAGTCCCTTGGGAACAGGACATAATGATGGACAAATAGAAGGGCTATCTGTTAGGAGAATGTTTAATGCAATAAGATGACACAATACTGGGTGATGTCAGTTTTTGAGGAAATGCCAGGGCTTCAGGTAGAGGAGAAACTGCATGAGAATTGGAGAAGGAATGATTTGGGCATATCTGACCTTGACTTCCACACGGTTCAGCCCCAGCCCCCTCCCTTGCCCTTTTCAAAGCACTGTTTGAAGAAACAACCTCATCCATTTTTTCCCTTTCAGATTTTGGCACTCGGGTGAACCCAGGAATCTTGATGAGGGTTGTGTTAAGCTACATTTTCGTTATCTAACAAGAAAATGGGGCTGGAACACTGTTCCTTGTAATGGACATCACAAGTCGATGTGCAAGGTGATGAAGATCTACTTATGAATGGGAACATTCTGCATGAACATGTAGTTGAATTGGTATCCACTATTACAGAGATAGCTAACTTGCTCTTTTTATTCATGTGTAAGTCTTGTGTAAGGAATTTTCATAGCATTTTTCAGTAGGCTTGTCACCTATTCCATTTATGATAGAATCAGTATACACTTTCATTCATTTGTGCCTTCTCCATGTGTAGAAACCATACTGGAGAGCTCTTTTGCAGACACATGGAGGAAGCACGAGCATCCTTTCCAAATTTTTGTTAGAGGAGTTAGATATTTTGCTAAGGAGTTAGATATTGATATAATTATATGATGGGGTTCCTCCATCTGTCTGGATTTTTTTTTTTCATGAGGTTGGTCAAAAGCGAAATAATCCTGTTACTTTCCATTCCTCTCAGACATATTTATTACCTTTAACTGAAGCATATTATGTGACAGTTGGAATATGATACACATCAATGGAAGTTAAGTTCCAGCTTTGTCCCAGTAGACTATTTGGGGTTCTTAACATTCTCTGTTCAGTCTTAGACTGTCATTTAACATCAGTGTACAGTTGAAGGGAAATCAGAAATTGAACATTAGAGATTTAGAATTAGAAGTTATTACTAGTGAGTTGACATAGATTTATAATCCCTACTTTTTTTCTTTGCTTCAGTTTTATAGTTTCTGTGTGTAGATTGCCACTCAGAATGGCTCCTGGTTTATTCTTGTTCCTCTTTTCACTGAAGTTCTTACTGACCATTTTATTTATACTACAATGTATAACATATTTATTTTTACATATTTACAGTAAAGCCTGTTATTCATTGCTTTCATATGCTAATTATAATTGATCATAATAAAGCTGATTCTAGCCATGGCTATCGCAGTGTGACCTCTTGAGATTATGCCCTGATTATCTTGATGCAACGGAGTAATTACATTTGCCACTCATTTCCTGACTGTATCTAAAAATGAGTTATTTTTATACAGATCTGATCTTATCCATTGTATGTAGAATTTACCAGTTTATTCTTCAGAGAGCAACTTACTTACAATTCTGGAAGAATTCTAGGGAAGCCTTACTTACAAAGAGCTTTTCCCACTATTATTTCAATAATATGGGGTTGGAGTGAAGGGCAAAAAGAACCACTTTACTAATGCTTTTGATTGTCAGAATAGAGGTGTGCTTGAACTGAAGTGCAAGGGAGAATTGGTGACATTAGTTACTGCTGGGACTTTAACCTCCACCTTACATTTTATGAATGTGATTCAGATCCTATTTTCTTTAATTTTCCATAAAGCACCACTAAATCAAGATTGTGGGGTAATAGAGTTTGTGTAAGATTTGTGTTTAAGGAGTGATATGAAAATGAAGAGGCGAGCTGGGTGGTGGGAGGAGCTGTTAAAGGAAGGAGCCGGAGCTGTCGATTAAGCTGATCAAGATGACAACCTCCCAAAAGCACCGAGACTTCGTGGCAGAGCCCATGGGGGAAAAGCCAGTGGGGAGCCTGGCCGGGATTGGTGAAGTCTTGGGCAAGAAGCTGGAGGGAAGGGGCTTTGACAAGGCCTATGTGGTCCTTGGCCAGTTTCTGGTGCTAAAGAAAGATGAAGATCTCTTCCGGGAATGGCTGAAGGACACATGTGGTGCCAATGCCAAGCAGTCCAGGGACTGCTTCGGGTGCCTTCAAGAGTGGTACGACGCCTTCTTGTGAGGCTCTCTTGGGGAGCCTCCAGTCCCTAGCCCCAGTATTGAGTCTCCAGAGTTTGCAGCCACATGGGGACTCCTCCCCTGTCCTCTACAAAGGAAGACATTGCTGTTGTTGTATTCACTTCTGATGTACTTCAAGGTCTTTGGGAGTTCTCTCCCCTCACCATTTCAACTTTTTTGAAATTCTCGCTCTTGCATGCATCTCCCTTCTTGCCCTGCCAGTTTCGTGTCAACAATTACCAGCTTTTCTGAGTGGATTCCTGGCCCTTCCTTCACCCCCTGCCCCCACTGGTCTGTTTTATGCTATTTGGTTCCTTTTTTGGTAGAATAGTCAATGTCCTTGTGAAGTTTTTTAAATCAATAAAGTCAGTGACCTTCAAAAAAAAAAAAATGAAGAGGCATCTAGCTGATTTCAAATGAATGGACAGAATTGTGAAAAATAAGATTGTTGCTTTAAGCCACTAAGTTTTGGGGTGGTTTATTATTCAGCAATGTATACCTGGAACACCTTTGAATTATATTAGTTTTGAATCAGATTCTGCAAAATAATGAAACATAATCACATTGCTGTCTCTAAAAAGATTGACAGTTATAAAGTGAGAATAGATTAATTTTATCATTAGTAAATAAAATGCAAAATAAGTGTTTATTTTTTATACAATTTCTTATTCTTGCGTAGTAGGCATATTATATTACATCATAGGTGTGCGGTTCTTAAATATTTGATATTAAGTGTGCATATACAATTTTTCCAATTATTTATTTATTTAGAGAGTATGAGCAGGGGGAGGGGCAGAAGGAAAGGGAGAGAGAATCTCAAGCAGACTCCACGATGAGTGCACAGAGCCCAGCGTGGGGCTTGATCTCATGACCCTGAGATCATGACCTGAGCTGAAATCAAGAGTCAGATGCTTATCCAGCTGAGCACTCCTTTTTTTCAAATACTAAGTACGACCAAACAAAAATTGTTTTCAGACCAGTGTTCTAGAAAGTGGATTTTAAAATGTTGATTAAAGTTTAGGTAATTGTTCTCTTTGAGGTAAAAGAAAAATAGAGACTACAGACAAAACTATTTGAAGAAAGTGTGTTTATGTTGGTTTATTAAGCAGATATATTTAAGCCTATGAGTGAAATATACTTAGAATTTTAGGCCCTACATTCATCTTTATGGTTGCTATTAAAAACAAACATATAAACAAATAAATCTACCAACACTTAAAGCCCTTTTAGTGAACCTGCCACTTAGTAAATGGAATGGGAGGCAGTAGCAGTGGAATCTTTAGTACCAGGGAAAATACTTCTGCCCATCGGAGCGAAAATGATCAGCCTGGATGAGTTCTCTGAAGGTGGGAATCTGCTGACACATGACAACTCTTCAGGGTTTGTTAATGTTAATTTTGTCTTGATGATAATACTGAAACATAAATTAAGTTTTGTCTTTGCCAATATAGAAATCATCCATGGTACCTACTTTGTCAAAGATGAATTCAGTGACTCAAGGATGGAAGAAATAATGTAGTAATCCAACTGTATTAAGCCAAATGTTCAGTATAAATATTTGATTAATCACATTCTCTCTACAAAATGAAATGCTCTACATCAGTTAAAATTGTTGCAAACGAAACTATATAATAAAGAACCAGTATTTTACTGTGGTGCATATTATTGGTCTATTTATACCTTCTTCCTTAGAAACAAAACTTTGATGTTATTTAGAGAGTCACTTTCTTTCATGCAGCCCAGGTACCTTGTGACCTTTCAGCTCTGTGAGTGGATACTGGTTAGTCCAAGGCAATCAAAACATCATCCTAGTGGTTGGTTGGTTTAGGAATAGGCACAAATTGCATGTTTGCCAGTGAATCACTTCTCCTTGTTCTCCGATGAATCAGGAAGCTAATCTCCCTCTCCCAAAGAATAGGAACAGAGAAATATATAGTCCTGCCTGCTACTGATGGTCATTCTATCACTATGAGGGGAACTAGCTTTAGGATGACAGGAACACCATGGATAGAAGAGTAAGGCAATGGAAAGAATCTGGTTTCTTATGGGTATTGTTGAGCCACTGAATCAACTATTCCTGAAGCATATTCTACTCTGACTTTTTAATAATTAAAGGTAATAAATTTCCTAATTAAGTCTTGACTGATATAAAACAGTATATTATTTTTAGTGACCAAACTTTATTGAGATGCAATAGTCTAAAGGAAGAAGCTAACATTTTTAGAGCATGGTTCAGTGATTTTTGTTTGTTTCAGATTCCATTTGAGTGGAATCATATAGATTTGCCTTTCTCAGTCTGATTTATTTCACTTAGCATAATACCTTCTAGATTCATCCATGTTGCCTCAAATGGCATGAACTCATTTTTTATGGCTGTATAATTTTCCTGTGTGTGTGTGTGTGTGTGTGTGTGTGTACACACCACATTTTCCTTGTTCATTTGCCTATTGATGGACACTTGGGCTGCTTCCATAATTTGGCTATTGTAAATGATGCTGCAGTAAACATAGGGGTACATATATCCCTTCAAATCAGTATTTTGTTTTCTTTGGCTAAATACCCAGTAGTGGAATTACTGGATCATGTGGTATATCTATTTTTAATTTTTTGAGGAACTGCCATACTTTTTTCCACAGTGTCTGTAGCAGTTTACATTTCCACCAATAGTGTACAAGGGTTCCCTTTTCTCCACATCCTCGCAAACATGTTATTTCTTGTCTCTTTGATTCTAGCCATTCTGATAGGTGTAAGGTGGTATCTCATTGTGGTTTTGATTTGCGTTTCACTGATAATTAGTAGTGTTGAACATCTTTTGATGTGTCTGTTGGCCAAGGGAAATTAGTTTTCAATAAAAATATATAAAAATATATAATTTTTGTTCCTGCATTTGTGAAAAAAATTCTTTAAATGGATCTGAAGTTTTTATCAGAATTTCAAACGGGTTAGTGACCTAGAAGAGTTTCATTATTTATCTGGGTTGATTTCAGTTTCCCAATATGTTAATTTCACTACTATAGTCCTCTTATAAGGGCTAAAGAAAAATAAAATCATTTAAGGTTACCCAAATAAACCGTTCCACTTCTAGTAATGGAGAATTATTTTGTTGTAGACCAACCCTTGTAACAACAACAACAACAAAAACTAGCCAGAGAAAGTTGGCTTCAAAGCAGTGGGGAGCTATCATGGCACTGAAGACTTGAGGCACATAACCTGTCTGGATCCATGAACAGTGATCAGCCATTCTTCCCCAAATTTCTTGGAATCAGGTAATCCCCAGCATCTTGATATAATCCCAAAGGATCATCCCAAGAATGACTTACAGGAAATTTCTTATCTGCCAGTGGTAATAAGAAACAACAATAATAATCTCATAAATTGAAAATAATGAGATGCTATATATCTTGTACATGTGAGTCTGTATACCAAAAATATCCTCTACACAGTTGTTTGGAAGAATATCTAAGTATCTCTTAGAAGGTAATGCTTGCCACCAACTATTGATTTAATTGTCTTTAAGTTCTTAAACAAGAGAATCAAACTGGGTCTACTTAGTTAAATCATGGACAATAATTTTCAAAAGGGCAACCCAGTGCTGCTTTCTTGAAAAGGGATTTGGTTCAAATTGCTGATTCACTTCTGATGTCCCCTTTAAAAGATTTCAAGCTGAAAAAACAATATGTACTTTGACTCTAATAGTATGTGATTTTATTTTTAATCTGTGTAAGTTATTATCTTTTCCATTGCTAGTTTTTGCTTTACTCCCTTATTAGACTGAAATAAGCTGCATTTATCTGTACATCTCACCTGAACCTACCACAAGTCTGCTTTTGATCCAATCTCCCTTTCTCCCTATCAATTTTTGTCTTATATTTTATTTTGATGTACTACTCCTTTTTGCTTTTGCTTCTACCATCTCAGCACTCTATTCAAAGCTTGCTACTGTAATCTAGAAATGTATACAGGACAAAGAGCACAGGGTTGCCAATGGTCAAGAGCAAAAAGTGACTTGGGGAGCATACATTGGGGATGGGAAAAGAAGAAAATAGGTCTTTAAATTGATTTTCATATATATATGTATATATATATATGTATATATATATATAGTTTACAAGAACTGTTTTCTTTGGACCATCAAGTGAGTTAGTCGTTGGGTTTATGTTTCTTTATCTCTGAGGGGAACTGGAAGCAGATGGAGATGTTTTATAACCACTTCTCCTTTTCCCCTTATGACTTGTTGTATCTCTAACCAACACCAGGGAAAATTTTCTAGGGTTCTCAATATCTATTTTATCATTAGCTATAACTATTCCATCACTTTAAAAGCTTGTTAAGTTCAATATGCACCTATCCATAGCAGGGTTTTTTTGTTTGTTTGCTTGTTTGTTTTCATATTCAAGATTGCTCACTTGAGAACGTGGAGATATTCATGATATTAATAAAGAGAAAGATCTACATTCTAGAGACTGTATGTTATGAAGGATCCCCAAGCCCTTGAGTAATTATAAGGAATTAATGAAGCCTGTCTTTGATGTTACACCCCTTTCAAGCTCCCCCTTTCCTAATCAGGGAGATAATAAAAGATTACTAAACTATGCCCAATATTGGTCTTGATGCAATAAGAATGTTTCATTGCTTTTGCAGATGGAGTCCAGAATCTTCCATTTTGCAATCATATTCCTGAACAATGTCTGTGGACCTTTATGTAATTTCTATATTACCCTTATTATTGAAGCCATATCTAGTCAGTCAGGACTTCTGCTTACTTCCTAAGACACTGTTCAATACATGGATTAAGCTTTCCCTAAAATCCAACATAAAGGTTGACTTGTGAGTACTTAAGACCTACAAATAAATTTCTCTTAGGGCATATGAAATTTTTTATTTTGCATGCCAGAATAACTAGGAATCAGAGAGAGAAATTTTTTTTTAAAGATTTTATTTATTTATTTGAGAGAGAGAATGAGATAGAGCATGAGAGGGGGGAGGGTCAGAGGGAGAAGCAGACTCCCTGCCGAGCAGGGAGCCCGATGCGGGACTCGATCCCGGGACTCCAGGATCACGACCTGAGCCGAAGGCAGTCGCTTAACCAACTGAGCCACCCAGGTGCCCAGAGAGAGAAATTTTATGTCAGGAATTGAACACACGATCTGAATGCTCTTGTCAAAGTTAGAATGGACAGTTTTGGATATGTGTCTCAATTTCCTCTTTTTTAAATTTTTTTTAAAAGATTTTATTTATTTATTTGACAGAGAGAGACACTGCGAGAGAAGGAACAAAAGCAGGGACAGAGGGAGAGGGAGAAGCAGGCTCCTTGTTGAGTAGGGAGCCTGACGCAGGGCTTGATCCCAGGACCCTGGGATCATGACCTGAGCTGAAGGCAGACGCTTAATGACTGAGCCACCCGGATGCCCCCCAATTTCCTCTTTTATTTTTCCCAGTATTTTTAAATCACTAGAAACTTTAGTCCAAACCACAGCTTCCCCTTCAAGGTATGGTTTATGTATCTTAGCCTTACAGGAGTGTTTAGCAGTTTGTCTTTGATCTCTTTGAATGAAGCAGAGCTCTAGTTGACATCTTCTGAGAAAGAGTCTGAGACACCTTCTGAGTACAGGGAGCCCACATAATGGTATGAGAAGGGCAACCTTAAGGAAGAGGTGAGCATTCCTTTTCTCAGTTACAGAGAAGAAGGTAGAAGTGTATGATGAGATGATAAAAGTCACCTGGAGAGAAGGGGTAGACAACAGATTGATGGGAAAAAGATTGGACACCACAATAAGAGTCATGGGAAGCTGAAAGAAAGAAAAATTCCTCAGAGCCAGAAGCACTTGAAAGAGTAAAAAACCAAATATTAATACAGTGGTATAGGAAGAGGGAGACAAAGTGATGTTTTTGGCAAAACAGGGACTTAATGCATTAATATATTATTTAAGAAGAAAGAATAAGGAAATGGAAATTACAGGTGTCTGAGGGTGAGTTTTGCCCAGATTGTTTAGGACTATAGAGGCAGCACCTGTTTATTTATTCTGAGGGAGTTTCTAAGCTCTCCTCTTGTTTTAGGTTTTTAATTACTCAGATTCTTCATCTGGTTTCTTCATTGCTCTAAGCTTCTTAGGAATTTTCACTTCCTGGTCCCCTGATAACTGCATTTTTCTTGCTGATCTGACAGAAATCAGTATGGCGGTCCCAAGTGAGATCATGGTATGTTGCTATGATTTCCATAGCACTCCTCTGTGCTTGTTTCATTGCGAGCTGTGTGGGTAAAATTCTTCATTGGGTGTCATATCTCTTGATTCCTTTTCCTATCATGTTCTATTAAGATTTCCTAGGATATGTTCTCTTTTACCCCATTAATATGTATCTCTGACTTGGAATACCATTTTTGATTTTTCCTCCTCCTCCTGTCCCTCCTCTTTTTCCATCTTTTGATAATTGACTCTGCTTCCAGATTTACTCCACCTGGTTTTATTAGCACTTTCCCCATCATGACCTCACATATGAATGTGTGTTAGTTGTAGACACCCTCTAAGACACTGTCTTCTGCTACTGGGTTCCCTAGTGATCACGTGTTCTGCAGGCACAAAAATCCGATTTTGAGAGTACAACTATAATTACTTTTATAATCATAATAGAGATTAGGCTCTTTGATTTTCATGTGGGAGTGTTTCCCAGTATGAGAAGAAAAAGTTTTCAAATGAAATATTGAAGATATAAGGGAATAAAATATTTTTTCCCTATTCAATTACCCCCAAATAAGTACTTCAAGTTCATTTTGTGAGAAGTTATAAAGATCTTTTTGCTCTCTAAGCTACAGTTTGGTTTTCTATTTGCTGATAAGGTTATTAAAAATAGTATCAAATAGTCTGGGAGGGAGTGAAAGTGACTTCCTATGTCAAATGGGCCATGTTTGAAGTTCCTTCTGAGATCTAAATCAATCTCAAAGTCTTTTTTTTCCTCACACAGTCTTTATTAAAACAGAATTATCACCTAAGTTAAAGCCTGCTTTACTTTTCATGGCCAAGTGCAAAAGAGAAGGTGGCTTAGGAATAGTTATTTCATTAAAAGGAAGCAGATATTGAGGACTCCAAGATAGAAAGTTTTGACAGTATTGAGCTTCATTAGTAGAAGGACAAGAAAGAGTAAGTGAAGAATTATGGCAGCACCTGAGAGAGAACAGGTCTTGCTTAAAGTGCACACCCTTGAACATAAAAGTTAATGTTTATCTGAGATATTTAAAATGTCTAAATGTTTAAAGGTTCCTCTTGGTAGTTATTTACCCTATATGTTTATCTGTAGCTATCAACAGTCAGAAATTTTGGAAAATATCAAAATGATCTGCAAGCTTGCTTCAGGATTATTAAAATTAAGGAGAAACAGACAGCCAGTGAGTCAACAAATATCTATTGATTACTTCGTGAGCATCACTGTTCTAGGTGTTTGAGATTGATTGACGTGGAAAACAGATAAAATCTGCCCTGGAATATAGAACTTAAATTTCAATGGGGAGAGATAAATGTTACGGGCATATAAGCGAACATGATTAATGAATACAAATAGGTAATAATTCAGCATGGTCTTTATTGAGCTTGCCTAGAGAGAAGAGTTGGTGGTGGTTGGAAGCAAGCCAGCTTGGTACAGATATATAAAGCATGAGGCTCTATAGTAAAAAAAAAACCAAAAACATGAATACTAATCCTTCTTCCTTCACAGTGACTTATCATTTTACATATGGCAAAACTGACAAAAGGCTGTCTGAACTACATACATAATATTAACCGGCTTCAGTGAAGGGACAAGCATGGCAGGTAAGGTGTTGCAATGCCTAACCAGACTTCCCCTTTTCTCAGAGAGAGGACAGGGTTGAGCTCAACATTGGTTTATTCTTTTTTTTTTTAAATAAAATCTCTGCTTTAAGATATTTCTACACTTACATGTTCATATCAGACTCTAGATTCACCCTCAAAACAATTTTTCCTCCAGACTTCTTGATCTCAATAAATGCTACCAACATACACCATGAAATTTGCTCAAGGCAACACTAGAAGTTATTCATAACAGTTATTAATTTCTTTTTTTTAGAAGTTTTATTTATTTATTTGAGAGAGAGCATTACTGGGGGGCGAGGGGCAGAGGGAGAGGGAGAAGCAGACTCCCCGCTGAGCTGGGACCCCTATGTGGGGCTTGGTCCCAGGAACCTGGGATCATGATGTGAGCTGAAGGCAGACGGCTTAGCTGACTGAGCCACCCAGGCACCCCTATTCATAACAGTTCTTGTTTCACATTAATGTTCATCCTTATCAAGTGGATAAAATCCTCTTTTTGATAGCTAAAGTTCTCAATAATAGCCTTCTCCATTCCAAGAATCAGCTTTATTACTGGTCAGCTTGGATCTTGGAACATGGCTCAGGATGAGACTGCCCTCACTCTAAAATATAGTCCTGGTAACTTCATATGTGAAGAGTTAGTGACAGTTGAATTCAGAATCATTGCCTGCCTCACACTATACCTAGTGAAAAAAGCCAAAGAAAGGCCAAGTGCATGTTGGTAGTAGTCTTTACGGCCTTACTCCTTCCAAGAAAAAAAATCCAAATAGATTTCAGACTCTTGCTTCTTTAAGAACTAAATAATCTGATCCCCTGCTTCTATGCAGAAACCTTTAAGGCGTAAAGAGGGCAGATGTTTCTTTGTATTTCTGTGAGATGTTGGAATTTTCCCTTTTTTGGTATTTGACAAGAACATTGTGTATGGGGTGGTGAGGGATGATTTTCTTTCTCTCCCTGACCTCTGGTTCTCTTGTCACATTGGGATTCTTTTGTCAAACAATTGTGGAGCTGGCCCTTCTGGAGAGGAAAACATAATTCTATCAGGATAGTCTTCCTCCCACCCTTTGTAGGCACTCCCACAACTGGAGTTTTATTTATTTATTTTTTTTTAAGATTTTATTTGTTTATTTGACAGAGAGATAGAGAGCACAAGTAGGCAGAGAGGCAGGCAGAGGGAGATGGAGAAGCAGGCTCCCCTGAGTGTGGGGCTCGATCCCAGGACGCCGGGATCATGACCTGAGCCGAAGGCAGCCACTTAACCAACTGAGCCACCCAGGTGCCCCATAACTGGAGTTTTAAAGAATGCCTCTTGGAAGCAGCAGTGGACGCTTTAGCCTTTGCTTTTGGAATGCTCTGAAATGAATGAGACAGAGATGGATATTGATTAAATTAATGCCACATTTGTGTGGCATAAGAGACTGCAAATTTACTCCTTAAGTATATCCAACCTAATATTATTTATGTCCAATGAGGCCGTTCAATGCAACTAATTCAAATTACATGAGTCAAGTTTACATGATAAAATTATTTTATATAATAACATGTCAGCAAGTAAAAGTGCTATAATTTCAATAGTATCTTCTCAAATTCTTGTTACAATGAAAAGGAAAAATAAAAGTCTAAACACAAAATTTCCACTTAGATTATAGTTAAAAAATAATTGATAGCCACGATGTATCTTCTCCAATTTGTTTCCCACAGTCTCAGTCAGAGTGTTGAGATGTTCAGATGTCTGGATAAAGTCCGTTTCTTCAGTAGGCCTGTGCTCTACCTAGACCAATGGTTTTCAAACTGTTTTGCTTGCCAATCCCCAATAAGAATTTTGAAAGACAATGTGCCTCCTTATAACATTTATTTGGACATCTGAAGTTTTTCATCACATTCATGTTATAGGAACAAAAGCCTTTGTTATAAAGGCTTTAAGTTATGAAATATTATAAATATTGACATTTAAAAAACTCTTACATCTCTTCTTAAAGTCTATCTTCTAGTATTTAAATACTATTACAGAAGTGTTATCCCTACTACCATCATTCATAAAAATATGAACATGTATTCTTTAACAGTTGGATGTTTTACATTATTCTTTTTAAAATTTTTATTTTATTTATTTTTTTAAAGATTTATTTTTTTAAAATATTTTTTTATTTATTCATTTGAGAGAGCAAGAGCGAGAGAGAGAGAGCGCGTGCACAAGCAGGGGGAGTGGCAGGCAGAGGGAGAGGGAGAAGCAGGCTCCCCGCTGAGCAGGGAGCCTGATGCTGGGCTCCATCCCAAGACCTGGTGATCATGACCTGAGCCTAAGGCAGACTGAGCCACCCAGGTGCCCCTTATTTTATTTTATTTTTGATGTAGTGTTCAACATTATTCTTTTTCTCTCTTCAACTATATCATACTTTATATCATACTTCTTCAGTTTTCTAAAATATGTAATATATGTCCAATATTTTTATTTCCTGGGGAGTATTAGACTTTACATGTTATAAAATTTCTTCTGGATTGACTTATAATTACAATTATGAGGTTATAATATTCAAAACATCACATCTTTATTACAAATTTTGATAAATTATTACCAATAAAGTAAAACTGTTAGAAACTCATCTTTTAATGAGATGAATGGGACTTTACAAAATGCAATCAGATGTATCCTAATATTACTACAATGAGAATTTAACATCAATTCTATTCCTATTTTTTAATTTAGTGACACATACTGATAAATCTTACTGATATAAATAAGTAGATAGGAATAGAAGGTGATTTGTTAGACTATCACGTTTTTGAACTTTTTCAGAGTTATTTGCCAAAAATCATACAGTATTCTGTTATCAAAAATTATTTGTAATGATGTGTTAATGGAGAATTTGATTAGATTATTCTTCAGTGTTATTGAAGGTAAAGAATAACAAATAGAATAATTTGCAAATGGTTTTTTATTTCTCAGTCAGTAGTCATTTGTTTTCTCAATTTTGAGGAGGTACGGTAAAAAAGGTTTCGGTAAGTCTTATCAAATGACTATTAATTACCCTTGTTTTTTAATGCTTACAAAGTACCTTGATGAGCCCATTCTCAGAACAATTGGGAAAATAAAATATTAATGTGAGTGTACCTTTTTGACAAGTGCTTCTTTTTTTTTTAAAGATTTTATTTATTTATTTGACAGAGAGAGAGAGACAGTGAGAGAGGGAACACAAGCAGGGGGAGTGGGAGAGGGAGAAACAGGCTTCCCGCTGAGCAGGGAGCCCGATGAGGGGCTCTATCCCAGGACTCTGGGATCATAACCTGAGCCGAAGGCAGCCGCTTAACCGACTGAGCCACCCAGGCGCCCCAACAAGTGCTTCTATTCATCACAGCTTTCAATATTTTTGTCAACCTCAGAGCTGGAGATTTAGCATATTCATCATATGAAAAATGTCTGCAGTACATAATTTGACAAAGACAATCCCCACCACCAAAACGGTTCATCAAATTCGACTTTTTAAATTAAAATGATTTAATGATTTGAGGAGTTTTATGAAAAGCAATCTTTTTTTTTTTTTTTAAGATTTTATTTATTTATTTGAGAGTGAGAGAATGAGAGACAGAGAGCATGAGAGGGAGGAGGGAGAGGCAGACTCCCTACCAAGCAGGGAGCCCGATGCGGGACTCGATCCCGGGACTCCAGGATCATGACCTGAGCCGAAGGCAGTCGCTTAACCAACTGAGCCACCCAGGCGCCCGAAAAGCAATCTTTAATAATGAACAGAATACATAATTGAGATAGACTTCTAAAAGCAGCTAATATTAAAATGAAACAGATATGGTCTATCTATTTTATTCAACTCATAATGTTATAAAAGATAAAAAAGTCTACACATTGTTTCTCATCACTTAATATGTAATGATATAACAACATAAAAAATAAATAAAGTAGACCTACATACAATAACACAGCTGAATCTTAACAATATGGATCAAAAGATTAAGCCCAAGAAGACCAGATATATTAAAATAGCTTTAAAAACATTCAAACCCCAACAAATCTAAATGACTTATTATTTAGGTATATATATAGATATATGCTAAAATTATTCACTTGTATTAGTCATTTGAAATTCAGAGAGACATTGGTGTTTCTAATGTATAAAGGATTTGAAAATCGGGAAAAAAACTTGATAATGATTTTTCTTTGCAGATAATCTAGAACAATTATGCAAGTAAACCTTAGTAAATATTGAAGACTTAATGCTAAAGAATGTTTATTTAAAAGCAAATCTATGGCCCCAAATTATATAATTCAGGGAAACAGTAAATACATGAGATAAGAAACCCATCTCTAGAAAACAAATGCAGATCCTTGGAATTTTGTGTATAAAAAATACCTCTTTAATCTTATTTATGCCATCTTGCACTCATCCTTCTCTTTCATGAAACACAGGAAATGTCTGGGCATGTTCCCCAAGTACTTGGAAATCATTTGGTTCCAGCTGCGACTTCATTCTACTGAACAGAATTTTTGGTCAAAGAGTCAGCAGAGCTATGTTGCAATGGGTGCTCACTTGGTGGTGATCAACACAGAAGCAGTAGGTACTTTTCTTTATTTTGCATTAAAATTTTTTTTAGTTGTGGAAGAAAATACAGAATTTACCATCTGAACTGTTTTTTGTTTGTTTGTTTGGCATGGAGCCCAAAGAGGGGCTTGAACTCACAACCTTGAGATCAAGACCTGAGCTGAAATCAAAAGTCAGATGCTTAACCGACTGAGCCACCCAGGCAGCCCTGAACTGTTTTTAAATGTACAGTTCAGTAGTGTTATCCATATTCACATTGTTGCAAAAAGATCTCTACAACTTTTTCATCTTGGAAAATTGAAACTCTATACAACGACTACACATTACCCCCTCCCTACAGTCCCTGGCAATCACCATGCCTGCTATTCTCTGCTTGAATGAGTGTAAGTGGAACCGTGCAGTATTTGTCTTTTTGTGACTGGCTTATTTCACTTAACATAATGTCTTCAAAGTTCATTTATGTTGTAGCAGTAACAGGATTCTCTTCCTTTTTAAGGCTGAATAATATTCCATTGTACATATATTGCATATCATTTATCCATTCAAGTGTTGGACATTTGGGATGCTTTTACCTCTTGGATTTTATGACTAATGCTACAGTGAACACGGGTGTGCAAATGTCTCTATGAGAATTGCTTTCAGTTACATTGGAAGTTGGATTTCTGGATCATATAGTAATTCTAATTTTAATTTATTTGAAGAATGACACACTGTTTTACATAGTGACTGTACTATTTTACACTCTCACAAAGAATGTACAGTATTCGGGCGCCTGGGTGGCTCAGTTGGTTAAGCGACTGCCTTCGGCTCAGGTCATGATCCTGGAGTCCCGAGATCGAGTCCCGCATCAGGCTCCCTGCTCAGCGGGGAGTCTGCTTCTGCCTCTGACCCTCCCCCCTCTCATGTGCTCTCTCTCTCTCATTCTCTCTGTCTCAAATAAATAAATAAAATCTTTAAAAAAATAAAAAAAAGAATGTACAGTATTCCAGTTTCTCCACATTCTTGACAACACTTGTTTTTTTTTTCTTTTGATAGCAACCATCCTAATGGGTATAAGATTATTATAATTCCATTATAGCTTTGATTTGCATTTCTCTAATAATTAGCAATATTATGAATCTGTTCATATACCCTCATGCACTGTTGGTAGGAATGCGAAGTGATGCAACCATTGTGGAAAACAGATTGGAGATTCCTCAACAATTAAAAATAGAACTACCATAAGATCCAGTAATTGCACTATTGGGTATTTACCCAAAGAATATGAAAACACTAACTTGAAAGGGTATGTGCAACCTTATGTTTATTGCAGCATTGTTTACAATAGCCAAGATACGGAAACAGTCCAAGTGTCCATCAATAGATGAATGGATAAAGAAGATGTGGTATATATATAAAATGGAATATTATTCAGCCACAAAAAGGAAGAAATTTTGTCATTTGCAATGACAAAATTCCACTTTTGCTAGAGAGTATTATGATGCTAAGTGAAATAAGTCATTCAGAGAAAGACAAATACCATATGATTTCATTCATATGTGGAATTTAAGAAGCAAAATAGACCAGCAAAGAGAAAAAGAGAGAAAGAGAGAGAGACAAACCAATAATCAGACTCTTAATATAGAGAACAAACTGATGGTTACCAGAGGGAGGGGGATAGGTGGATGGGTGAAATAGGTGCAGGGGGTTAAGTGTACACTTATATGATGAGCACTGAGTAATGCATGGAATTGTTGAGTCACTATATTGTGCATCTGAAACTAATATAACACTGTATGTTAACTATACTGGAATTACAATAAAAAATAATAAACAAAAGGATCTGTTCATATAGTTGCTGGTCATTTGTATACTCTCTTTAAAGAAATGTCTATTCAAGTCCTTTGCCCTTTTTTTTAAAATGCCATCAATGACTTTCTTTCCTTCCTTCCTTCCTTCTTCCTTCCTTCCTTCCTTCCCTCTCTCCCTCCCTGTCTCCTTTCCCCCTTTCCTCTTTCTTTCTTTCTTTCTTTCTTTCTTTCTTTCTTTCTTTCTTTCTTTCTTTCTTTCTTTCTTTCCTTTTCTTTTCTTTTCTTTTCTTTTCTTTTCTTTCTTTCTTTCCTCTTTCTCTCTTTCTTTCCTTCCTTCCTTCCTTCCTTCCTTCCTTCCTTCCGTCCGTCCGTCCAGGGGAGGGAAGAGGCTGAAGGAGAGGGAGTGAGAGAATCTTAAGCAGGCTCCACGCCCAGTGCAGAGCATGACACAGGGTCGATCCCACAACCCTGAGATCATGACCTGAGATGAAATCAAGAGTTGGGACGCTAAACTGACTGATCCACCCAGGTGCCCCCCCTTTGCCCATTTTTAAATTTGGGATATTTGGTTTTTTGTTATTGAGTTGTATGTGTTTTTAATATATTCTAGATATTAACTCCTTATCAGATATATGATTTGCAAATATTTTCTCTCATTCCATGGGTTGCCTTTTCACTCTGTTGATTATTTCCATTGATGCACAGAAGTTTTTAAGTTTGATATACTTACATTTGTGTTTTTTTCTTTGTTGCCTTTTCTTTGTTGTGCTTTTGGTGTTATATCCAAGAAATCATTGCCAACTCCAATGTTATAACACTTTTTCTTTATGATATTTACAGTATTCTGTCTTACATTAAGTCATTCTTCCCCTTTTTTTTCCTGTCCTAATATTTTATTGGTCACCTCTAGGACTCTAGCTAGGTGGGCTCCAGGGAGGGGGTCACCATTCATCAGCTCTCAGCTGGGAGAATGAGAAGGCCTTGGCCTTGCTCTCCAGGGTCAGGGACTATGGAATTTGAAGGGGCAGGTCTGGCCTTTCCTGGGTCAGCATGGGTTATCCCTGTAGGGGCACAGGTTGGGGCCAAGAACCCAAGCTTTCCACCTCTCTGCTAGCCTAGTTGTATTTGGAGAAGTATTCATTGGCCCACACTGGTCTTGATTGTGTCACTGCCTGGCTTCGAGCCAGTGAGACAGACTTCCCCATGTTCATCCATGTACTTGAAGCCCTGGTCCAGCTACAGAGCTTTGTCCATGGAGCACCCCCATAGACAAATCATTGACAGTGATCTAGGGAAGGATACCCTTGCCGTTGGTGATAAAGAGGCCCCTGTAGGCGATGCCTCCATCTTCCTTCAGCATGCCATAATCTTGGGACAAGCTTCTGGTTACATTGACCAGCAGGGGGATGTTGGGGGCAAGCCTCCTTCCTTCTGGGGACTGTTGATCTGAGCCAGATGAGTGAACTGAGAGTTGACAGAGACCAGCGCCTCACAACCCAGCTTGTGGAAGTCTTCAGCGTGCTTGCTGAAAGTGATGATCTCTGGGGGGCAGACAAAGGTAAAGCCATGCAGGTAGAAAAAGAGGACCAAGTGTTTCCTTCTAGTCCAGAAAGCTTCACCTCTTTGAAGGTGCTATCCCCAAGGGCAGGGGCCTGGAAGTTTGGGGGGATTTCCTATCTGCACGTTGCAGCAAGTCATGACTGAAAGCTGTATGAGTCAGGGCGGGACCCATGGACTAGCAGACTGATGAACACACGTTCTTATCACCCAAGTCGTTCTTCTGTGTTGAATTAGCTTTTGTATATGGTGTCAGGTAGTTTAGCTTCATTCTTTTGCATGTGGATATCCAGTTTTCCTAACACCGTTTGATGAAAAGATTATCCTTTACCCATTGTATAGTTTTTGAAACTGATTAAAGATCATCTGACCGTATACTCAAAAGTTTATTTTGGGACTGCCTATTCTGTTCCATTGGTGTATACGTCTGTCATTGTGCTGGTACTATACTGCTTTGAGAGCCACAGCTTTGTAACATGTTTTAAAATCAGGAAGTGTGAGGCCTTCAAATTTGTTCCTTTTTTTCCCAAGATCGTTTTGACTATCCTGGATCCCTTGAGATACCATCTGAATTTTAGTATTTTTTTCTGAAAAAAAGTTTTTTTGACAGGAATGACATTGACTGTGTAAATTGCTTTGGGTAGTATGGGCATTTTAACTTTTATTTTTTTTATTTTTTATTTTTTTGCAGTTCTTTTTTTTTTTTTTTTTAAGATTTTATTTATTTATTTGACAGAGAAAGACACAGCGAGAGAGGGAACACAAGCAGGGGGAGTGGGAGAGGGAGAAGCAGACTCCCCTCCGAGCAGGGAGCCCGATGCGGGACTCGATTCCGGGACTCCAGGATCATGACCTGAGCCGAAGGCAGTCGCTTAACCAACTGAGCCACCCAGGCGCCCCGGGCATTTTAACTTTTAATATTAAGGCTTAACAGCTTTAATATTAAGCCTTCCCATCTATAAACATGGAATGTCTTTCCATTTAAATTGTGTCTTCTTTGATTCCTTTCAGAAATGTTTTGTAGTTTTCCAATTACAAGTTTTTCACTTTCTTGGTTAAATTTATTCCTAAGTACTTTATTCTTTTGGTGCTGCTGTAAATGAGATTGCTTTCTTAATTTTCTTTTTATATTGTTCATTGTTAGTGTATAGACATGCAACTGACTTTTGAGGTCGATTTTGTATCCTACAACTTTCCTGACCTTGTGTATTAGTTCCAACAGTGTTTTTCCAGCTTTAAAGAGATATGATTGCCATATAATATTGCATGAGTTTAAGGTGTGCAATGCGATAACTTGATATATGTATGTATTGTGAAATGATTACCTCAAAAGGTTAGTTAACAAATCCATCAACTCTTATAATTACCATTGTGTGTGTGTGTGTGTGTGTGTGTGTGTGTGTGGCCAGAGTATTTAAGTTCTACTCTCTTACCAACTTGAGGTATACAATACAGTGTTGTTAACTATAGTCACCATGCTGTACATTACATCCCAGGACTTATATTCATCTTATAACTAGAAGTTGGTACTTTTTGCCTAACATTTTCCCATTTCCACTAAACCCCAGCACCTGAACCACTATTAAAGTCTATTTGTATGAGTGGCTTTTTAATTTAATTAATTTACTTTTTGAGTACAGTTCACACACAATATTACATTAGTTTCAGGTATACAACATAGTGATTTGACACGTTTATATATTATGTTATCCTCAGCACAAGTGTAGCTACCATCTGTCACCATACAGTACTATTTAATACCATTGAGTATATTCCTTATGTTGAGTCTTTTATTCCTGTGACTTACTCATTCTATAAGTTTGGCTTTTTCAGATTCTATGTGTGAGTAAATCATGCAGTATTTGTTTTTCTCTAACTTATTTCACTTAGCTTAGTGCCCTTAATGTCCATCCATGTTGTCACAATGCAGCATTTGCTTCATTTTTATGGCTGAATATTACATTGTATATATCCCACACTATTTTTATTCATTCATCCATTTATAGACAGGTTGTCTTCATGTCCTGGTTATTGTAAATAATGCTGCAATAAACATGGGGTTGCAGATATCTCTTCAAAATAGTGTTTTCTTTCAGATATATACTCATTAAGAGGCATTGCTGGATCATATGTAAGTTTTATTTTCAATCTTTTGAGGAACCTCCATATTGTTTTCCATAGTGGCTCTTCCAATTTACATTCTTATCAAACAGCCCTTTCTCTCCACATTCTTGACAGCATTTATTATCTTTTGATATTAGCATTTATTTTCTTTTGGTATCTTTTGAGATTAGCAATCCTAACAGATGTAAGGTGATTATCTCATTGTGGTTTTGATTTGCATTTTCTTTTCTTTTTTTAAAAGACTTTATTTATTTGACAGAGAGACACAGCGAGAGAGGGAACACAAGCAGGGGGAGTGGGAGATGGAGAAACAGGGTTCCCGCCGAGCAGGGAGCCTGATGCGGGGCTCGATCCCAGGACCCTGAGATTATGACCCGAGCCAAAGGCAGACACTTAAGGACTGAGTCACCCAGGTGCTCCTGATTTGCATTTTCTTAATGATTAGTGATTTTGAGCATCTTTCCATACCTATTGGCCATTTATATGTCTTCTTTGGAAAAATGTCTATTAAGGTCCTTTGCCCATTTTTAATTGGATTTAAATTATTTAATTTAATTTAATTTTGTTGTTGAGTTGTAGAAGTTCCTTATATAGTTTGGATATTAACCCCTTATCTGTAGCTGGTTTGCCAATATTTTTTCCCATTCCATAGGTTGCCTTTTCATTTTGTTGATTGTTTCTTTTACTGTGCAGAACTTCTAACTTTGATGTGGTCCCACTTAAATTTTTGCTTTTGTTGCCTATGCTTTTGGTGTCATATCCAAAAAAAATCATTGCCAAGACCAATGTCAAGGAGATTTTCCTCTATGTTTTTTTTCTAGAAGTTTGTTTCAGACTTACATACAAATTTTAAATCCATTTTGAGTTAGTTTTTGTAAGTGGAATAACACAGTGGTCCATTTTATTCTTTTCCATGTGATTATCCAGTTTTTCCAATTTTTTCCCCAATTTTTCCAATTTTGCATGTGATTATCCAGTTTACCATTTATTGAAGAGACTACCCTTTGAGTATTCTTGGCTCCCCTGCTAAATATTTATTGTATGGTATGTGCATAGGTTTATTTTTGGGCTGTCTATTCTGTTCTGCTGGTCTATGTTGCTGTTTTTATGCCAATATCATATTGTTTTGATTATTATAGATTTGTAATATAGTTTGAAATCAAGATGGGTGATGATTCCAACTTTGTTCTTTCTCAGGATTGCTTTAGCTATTTGGGGTGTTTTATGATTCTATACAAATTCTAGGATTCTATACAAATTTTCTATTTCTGTGGGAAATGTATAGGTATTTAATAGAGATTACATTGAATCTACAGATGGCTTTGGGTAGTATGGACATATTAACAATATTAAGTCTTCCAAAACATGAACATGGGATAGGTTTTCATTTATTGGTGTCTTTCCCAGTTTCTTTCATCAATGTATTATAGTTTTCAATGTACAGAGTTTTCATCTCCTTGGATAAATTTATTCCTAAATTTTTTATTATTACTATTATGTAGAGTATTTATTATGCCATTGTAATGGAATTGTTTTTAATTTCTTTTCCAGGTAGTTTATTGTTAAAAACACAGCTGATTTTTGTATTCTGCAACTTACTGAATTTATTAATTCTAACAATTTCTTGGTGGAATCTTTTTTTTAAGATTTTATTTATTATTTGACAGAGAGAGAGACAGCGAGAGAGGGAACACAAGCAGGTGGAGTGGGAGAGGGAGAAGCAGGCTCCCTGCTCAGCGGGGAGCCCGATGTGGGGCTCGATCCCAGGACCCTAGGATCATGACCTGAGCCGAAGGCAGACGCTTAACGACCGAGCCACCCAGGCGCCCCTTCTTGGTGGAATCTTTAAGATTTTCTATATATAAGATTATAGCATCTGCAAACAGAGACAATTTCACTTCTTCCTTTCTAATTTGGGTATCTTTTAGCCTTCCTTCCTTCCTTCTTTCTTTTTTTATTTTTCTAATGATTAGCATCTTTTCATGTGCTTGTTAGTCATTGATTTTTCTTTTTAGTTTCTATTTAAATTCCAGTTAGTTAACATACAGTGTAATATTAGTTTCAGGTATACAATACAGTGATTCAGCACTTCTGTGCAACACCCGGTGCTCATAATAACAAGTGTACTCTTTACTCCCCATCACCTATTTAACCCATCCCCCATCTACCTCCCCTCTGGTAACCATCAGTTTGTTCTCTATAGTTCAGAATCTGCTTCTGGGTTTGCCTCTCTCTCTCTTTTCCCTTTGCTCATTTGTTTTGTTTCTTAAATTCTACATGTGAGTGAAATCATATGGTATTTGTCTTTCTCTGACTTATTTTACTTAGCATTATACTCTCTAGCTCCTCCCATGTTGTTGCAAATGGCAAGATTTCATTCTTTTTTATGGCTGAGTAATATTCCATTATATATATACACCACATCTCCTTTATCTACTAACCAGTTGATGGACGTTTGGGCTGTTTCCATGATTTGGCTATCATAGATAATGCTGCTATAAACATTGGGGTAGAGATTTCCCTTTGAGTTAGTATTTTTGTATTCTTTGGGTAAATACCTAGTAGTGCAATTGCTGGATCATAGGATAGTTCTTTTTTTAACTTTTGACTCTCCATACTGTTTTCCAAAGTGGCTGTACCAGTTTGCATTCCCACTAGCAGTGTAAAAGGGTTCCCCTTTCTCCACATCCTTGCCAACCCCTGTTGTTTCTTGTGTTTTTGATTTTAACCATTCCCTGACAGGTGTGAGGTGGTATCTCATTGCAGTTTTGATTTGTATTTCCCTGATGATGAGTGATATTGAGTATCTTTTCATGTGTCTGTTGGCCTCTGAATGTCTTCTTTGGAAAAGTATCTATTCATGTCTTCTGCCCATTCTTAAATTGGATTATTCATTTTTTGGGTGTTGAGTTTTATAAGTTCTTTATGCATTTTGAATACTAACTCTTTATCAGATATGTCATTTGTAAATACCTTCTCCCATTTCGTAGGTTGCCTTTTAGTTTTGTTGATTGTTTCCTTCATTGTGCAGAAACTTTTTACCTCGATGAAGTCCTAATAGTTTATTTTTGCTTTTGTTTCCCTTGCCTCAGGAAACATATCTAGAAAGAAGTTGTTATGGCTGATGTCAAGGAGGTTACTCCACTTCTCTAGGATTTTTATGGTTTCCTGTCTCACATTTAGGTCTTTAATCCATTTTGAATTTATTTTTGTGTATGGTGTAAGAAAGTGGTCCAGTTTCATTCTTTTTCATGTTAATTGTCCAGTTTCCCCCACACCATTTGTTGAAGAGGCTATTTCCCATTGCATAGTCTTTCCTGCTTTATATTAAAAAGAAAAGAGAAAGGACCCAAATAAATAAAATCACAAATGAGAGAGGAGAAATAACAACCAACACCACAGAAATACAAACAATATAAGAGAATATGAAAAACTAGATGCCAGCAAATTGGACAACCTGGAAGAAATGGATAAATTCCTAGAAACAGAAACTACCAAAATTGAAACAGGAAGAAATAGAAAATTTGAATAGACCAATAACCAGCAAAGAAATTGAATCACTAATCACAAAGTTCCTAACAAACAAAAGTCCTGGACCAGATGGCTTCACAGGTGAATTCTACCAAACATTTAAAGAATAGTTAATACCTATTCTTAAACTATTCCAAAATATAGAAAAGGAACTCATTCTAAGAGGCCAGCATTACCCTGATACCAAAACTAGCTAAAGACTCCACTAAAAAAGAGAACTACAGGCCAATGTCCCTGATGAATACAGATGCAAAAATTCTCAAAAAAATACTAGCAAACTGAACCAACAATACATACAAAAAAAAATAAGTCACCATGATTAAGTAGGACTTAGTCCTGGGTTGCAAGGGAAGTTCAATATTCACAAACCAATCAATGTGATATGCCACATTAATAAAAAAAAGGAGAAGAACCATATGATCCTTTCAAAGGTTGCAGAAAAAGCATTGGACAAAGTACAACATCCATTCATGATAAAAGTCCTCAACAAAGTAGGTTTAGGGTGCTTGGGTGGCTCAGTTGGTTAAGCGACTGCCTTCGGCTCAGGTCATGATCCTGAAGTCCCGGGATCGAGTCCCGCGTCGGGCTACCTGCTCAGCAGGGAGTCTGCTTCTCCCTTTCCCACTCCCCCCTCTTGTGTGCTCTCTCTCTCTCTCTCTCACTCTCTCTCTCAAATAAATAAAATCTTTAAAAAAAAAACCAACAAAGTAGGTTTAGAGGGAACATACCTCAACTTAATAACGGTCATATATGAAAAGCCCACAGCGAATATCATTCTCAGTGGGGAAAAACTAAGAACTTTTCCCCAAAGATCAGGAACAAGACAGGGACGTCCACTTTTACCACTGTTAAATATTTAACATAGTCCTGGGAGACCTAGCCACAGCAATCAGACAATAAGAAGAAATAAAAGGCATCCAAATTGGCAAGGAAGAAGTAAAACTTTCGCTATTTGCAGATGACATGATACTCTATATGGAAAACCTCAAAGACTCCGCCAAAAAATTGCTAGAACTGATGCACAAATTCAGTAAAGTCGCAGGATACAAAATCAACATACAGAAATCTGTTGCATTTCTAAACACCAATAATGAAGCAGCAGAAAGAGAAATTAAGGGATCAATCCCATTTACAATTGCACCAAAAACAAGATATCTAGGAATAAACCTATCTAAAGAGGTGAAAGACCTATACTCTGAAAACGATAAAACATTGATGAAGGGCACCTGGGTGGCTCAGTCAGTTAAGTGTCTGACTCTTGATTTTGGCTCAGGTCATGATCTCAGGGTTGTAGGATCAAGCTCTGTGTCAGGCTCTGTGCTCAGCAGGGTATCTGCTTGAGATTCTCTCTCTTCCTCTCCCTTTGCCTCTCCCCACTGCTTGTGCATGCTCTCTCTCTCTAAAACAAATAAATCTTAAAAAAAACCCAAAAACTCACATTGATGAAATTGAAGATGACTCAAAGAAAAGGAAAGACATTCCAAGCTCATGGATTGGAAGAACAAATATTATTAAAATGTCTATGCTAATATATGTTAAGGAAAAAAAGAAGAAGAAGAAGGTAGCGGGAGGGGAAGAATGAAGCGGGGGAAATAGGAGGGGTAGACGAACCATGAGAGACGATGGACTCTGAAAAACAAACAGGGTTCTAGAGGGGAGGGGGGTGGGAGGATGGGTTGGCCTGGTGGTGGGTATTGAGGAGGGCACATTCTGCCTGGAGCACTGGGTGTTGTGCACAAACAATGAATCATGGAACACTTCATCTAAAACTAATGTTGTAATGTATGGGGATTAACATAAGAATAAAAAAATGAAAAAAAAAAAAATGTCTATGCTACCCAAAGCAATCTATAGATTTAATCCAATCCCTATCAAAATACCAACAACATTTTTCACAGAGCTAAAACAAACAATCCTAAAATTTGTATGGAACCACAAAACACCCTAACTAGCCAAAGCAACCTTAAAAAAAAGAAAAGCAAAGCTGGAGGTATCACAATTCTGGACTTCAAGTCATATTACAAAGCTGTAGTGATAAAGACAGTATGGTGCTGGCACAAAAATAGACACATAGATCAATGGAACAGCATAGAAAACCCAGAAATAAACCCACAACTAAATGGTCAATTAATCTTTGACAAAGCCATTGATGTTGTAAAGATATTTTAAAAAGACATTTCATTTAGCTTTTTATAGTTGTCTTCCTCAAAAGGGTTGGTCTAATTTATCAAGTCTGTAAGTGACTGGATATGGAAGTCTATATATCTAATATTTTACTGGAACAAGAAAATATTTTGAACCTTCCTATAGTGGACTGAATAATGGGCCCCCAAAGATGTTCACACCCTAAGCCCAGAAACCTAATGAATATGTTATATTCAATAGGATAAGGGGTTTTACAGATATTAATAAATTAAGGATTTTGAGATAGATTATCCTGGATTATCTGGGTGGGCCTAATGGACTCAAAAGGGACCTTACAAGAGAAAAGGAGAGGGATCAGAGTCAGGGAAGGAGATATGATGACAAAAGCAGGGGTCAGAGTTAGAGAGAGAGAGAGATTTGAAAATATACCACTTGCTTTGGAGATGGAGGCAGGGACCATGAATCAAGGAATGTACATGGTTTCTAGAAGCTGGAAAAGGCAAGGAAATGGATTCATCTCTAGAGCTCCAAAAGGAATACAGCCCTGCCAACTCATTCTATACTTCAGATCTTTAGAACCATATGATAATAAATTTATATTGATTTAAGTCACAGAGTTTGTGTTAATTCATTATAGCAGCATTAGGGAACTAATATACTTCCTTTGAATTTTAGCTTGAGTGTTGTCACAGGCTCAGCAGAGCTGACAAGAGAATTAAACTGCCAGCTTACACATAGATTTTTTGGCCAGGGACCAGACTCCTGGTGGTTATTTTTTATTTTTTATTTTTGTGAGAGAGTGGGAGTGCAGGTGTGCACAAGCAGGAGGAGGAGTGGAGGATGAGGGAGAGAGAGAGAATCCCAAGCAAGCACAGAGCCTGACATGGGGCTCGATCCCATGACCCTGAGACCATGTCCTGAGCCAAAATCAAGAGTCAGACACTCAATCAACCGCACCACCCAGGCACCCCAAGTTATGGTGGTTATCTTGAGTTATAGTGAACTCTTAATTATGGACAACACAAGTATTACTGATTAAAAGAATGGTCAAAGTGGGAGAATAGCGAAAAATACCTCATCAGAGATCAAAATATACGTTCCTTTTTTGGGAATTTTTGCTTCCTTCTTATTCAGGCAGCAAGCTGATTTTATAATGCAGTGCAACAAGGAAAGTAAGTGTCAGAGCTGAAGAAGCAGTAGCTTACTAGACTTACTAGCATTTGTTTTCCAAATCATAACCTTTAGGAAATTATAGGGATTTTGGAGAAAGTAGAAATTAAAATAGAGGTTCTGAGAAAAAAGGGAGTGTGTTAAAAGGAGGTAACAAATAAATAATGTAACAAAAGGAGCTGAGAACCAATGGGCCTCAGAGAGTTCATGTGGGTAGAGATGATGACTAGTGGAGAAATGGATGAAGGGCATGCACCTGGCTCCCCTTGGTTTGCCCCTGAATATTGTTTGGGAGAAAAAATTTCCTTTACCCTTCTTAGTTCTTTGGCTGGTCTAATAAATTAATATAGGCCAGATTAACAGGAGGAAAACAAATTTAATTATGTATGTATGGCAGCCCCATAAAAATATAGGACCCACCAGCAGTCAGGCAATTGAAGCTTACATGTCATTCTGAGCTAAGGGGAAGGTGCTAAGGGTCTGGTACTTCAAAAGGGAAGAAGACAATTCACAGGATGGGAAGAGCAAATGTTTGCCATGCCATGAAGAGACAGTGGCACACAGAGAGGAATTTGATCTCCAGGCCTCACCAAGTTCCCCTCACAACCTCAGTTTTTCATACCTAACCCATATTCTTTGTAGTTATCACTGGTGATAGTTCTTTTTCTGGACAAGGCCCTCTATCTAAATTCTTCTGGGCAATTAAGGGAGAGGTAAAAGTTTTTCTTGAATCTGATGGGTCTTGATTGCCTTCAGCTCTGACCCACTAGAGGAGACTTGATATGTCTTCTGTGGCAGAGGAGAATCTCAACATAACCAAGGTCACATTTCTTCCAGTCTAGTCCAATGGCATGTGGATAAACAGTAAAAATAAATTGATTCAGAAAAAAAGATTTAATGTTTATTATACAACTGCTTGAACAGAAATTCATACTTTCTGCATATTTCTTAGTATCTAATTTATGATACAAGAAGATTTTCTAGATGCAGTTTCAGACTCCACTTGTTATTGTCAATTCAAACTCTTGAGCAAGAAAATTTAATCTTGGGGCGCCTGGGTGGCTCAGTTGGTTAAGCAACTGCCTTCGGCTCAGGTCATGATCCTGGAGTCCTGGGATCGAGTCCCGCATCGGACTCCCTGCTCAGCGGGGAGTCTGCTTCTCCTTCTGATCCTCCCCCTCTCATGCTCTCTGTCTCCCATTCTCTCTCTCAGATAAATAAATAAAAAATCTTAAAAAAAAAAAAAAGAAAATTTAATCTTTCCTCTAATTAGCAGGCACACATCTTTATTGAGGAATCCATAGATGTTTTCTGAGAAGAGAAACTCTGGGTAATTTAATTTATTGGTTCATAGATTATACTTTAGGAGCAGCAGGGGTATACACTGGGAAAGAACTTACCCTTTTGAAGGCGGTCAAGTCACAAGGAACACTATTCATTGTTTGAACAATGTATACATTTTCCCTCTAAATCTGCCAGTCTGTCTAGGATTTTCTCTTGTGATCTTTTGTTTTTGTACTTGTACCTGGTCATAGTCCAAAGATCCTCTGCTGTCTCCACTTGTGACCTAGGACACATCCTGGTCTGCTCTTGCTTTATATTAATTTGGCACCTTGCTCATGTTTTTATGTTGTTATTTATTTTAATTTATTTTCACTTTAGCATCCCCCCTGTTTTTAGTTTTTCCCTTCTCCTCAGCACTCAGGGCAAATCTATACCTGAAACTAATGTAACATTGTGTGTCAAGTACACTTGAAAATAGAAAATAAAAAATAAAAGGGCATGAAGAATAGGTGAGCAAGTTGCAAAATGGAACTATCAGTTGGTCTAATACTTACATGACTTGATGTGGTAGATGTCTTTGCTCTTTTGTTTGGACCTTAAATTATTCTCAAGCCTTTGGTTTATTGCATCCTCCATTACCAGGAGGACCTGAAAACTGATAGTGACATTGCAGAATCTACTCTTCCTTTTTCCTGAATAAACTATTGATCTCACTGAACCCTGAAGGAATTTGTACTATTTCTAGCTTGTTCCTGAGTTTTCATTTTATCAGTAACTCTTCTTCCATTTGAAAAGTCCCATCAAGAAAACAAAATCTCATATTATTCAAGTCTCTGTATATTTAATACTACTTCCTTGAGAATGTGCTTTGATGGAAATGCAAGCTGGTGCAGCCACTCTGGAAAACAGTATGGAGGTTCCTCAAAAAGTTGAAAATAGAGCTACCCTATGACTCAGCAATTGCACTACTGGGTATTTACTCCAAAGATACAAAGGTAGAGATCCGAAGGGGCACCTGCACCCCAATGTTTATAGGAGCAATGTCCACAATAGCCAAACTATGAAAAGAGCCCAGATGTCCATCGACAGATGAATGGATAAAGAAGATGTGGTATATATATATATATATATACACATACATACATACATACACACAATGGAACATTATGCAGCCATAAAAAACCCAAATCTAGCCATTTGCAATGACGTGGATGGAACTAGAGTGTATTATGCTAAGTGAAAGAAGTCAATCAGACAAAGACAATTATCATATGATATCACTGATACGTGGAATTTAAGAAACAAAACTGGGGATCATAGGGGAAGAGAGGAAAAAATGAAACAAGATGAAACCAGAGAAGGAGACAAACCACGAGACACTCTTTTTTTTTTTTTTAAAGATTTTATTTATTTATTTGACAGAGAGAGGCACAGTGAGAGAGGGAACACAAGCAGGGGGAGTGGGAGAGGGAGAAGCAGGCTTCCCACTGAGCAGGGAGCCCGATGTGGGGCTCGATCCCAGGACCCTGAGATCATGACCTGAGCCTAAGGCCGACGCTTAATGACTGAGCCACCCAGGCACCCCAAGACACTCTTAATCATAAGAAACCAACAGGGTTGCTGGAGGGGAGGGGAGTGGAAGGATGGGGTAACTGGGTGATGTACATTAAGAAGTGCATGTGATGTAATGACACTGGGTGTTATATAAGACTAATGGATCACAGGCCTGTACCTCTGAAACCAATAATACATTATATGTTAATTAATTGAATTTATTTATTTATTTATTTTTATTATGTTATATTAGTCACCATACAGTACATCATTAGTTTTTGATGTAGCGTTCCATGATTCATTGTTTGCTTATAAAAATAAAAAAATTTAAAAAAAAAGAATGTGCTTTGATCGATGATTTGGGGTAAGGATGATTTAGAGAGCCTCACTGAGTTATTGGTATTGAAGACAGGGAACCTGCCTCTGACATTCCAAAACTCTTATGTCACCCTTTCTTGTTTTGGAAATTCTACTGTTATTTAGCCAAGAAAATCATGAAATATTTTTCCAATGTGTGCTTCACCTTAACCTTGACTCATGAATACTGATTAACAATCTTCTAAGGTTCTTGAAACTTCAAGGATTCTATTTTTACAAGCATGTCCCACACTATAAAATATTCATGGATCCCATGCTATTTATTATTTCCTTCCTTAAACTCTAATTCATATCTGTAAAATTGAGCTGTTGCTTATCTTCCTAGAGTGAAATGACTTATGTTTCCTCCTAAGACATTTACTTCATGGGTACAGTACTAAGATTATCTAATTGTATAATTCTTTCACTTGTTTGCTTACTTATAGAACATCACTCTTGGAATCAACATCATTTCCTAATCCTCCATTCTTGGTTTTACTTCTACCCCCTCACTGAAGTGAAAAAGAAAGTAAGTTCTCACTTCCACCCACAACCTCACTTCTGAGGTTACTCTTCTAGAAACACTGTGCTCATAAGGCATACCAGGAACCTCTTATGTCTGTTTCTCTGACGTTTTTATCCAGGAAACCTGGATTTATTCAGAAAGATTGGACCTTAGTCATTGTACTCTTAAAGGCTAGGAAACTTCAGATATAAAATTCACCTCAAAAGAAGTAAGAGCTAAAGTCCCCCCAAAATTTAAAAGCTTTTCCTTTATATTCAGAAAAATGCAAGCAAAAGAACATTCAAAAATAAAAAAATGTTAAGGATTTCTCCAAATATGTTAAAATCATTTACCTGGTGTTTCCCATTAAGTTTCTCTATTTAATTACCATGTTAGATCTTTCAAAAGACAAGCATGTATATGATACGAAGGTAATTCATTTATATATCTTCAGTGTATGAACAAACATTCACATCTTAGTACTGTAGTAGAGATCAGAGCATGATAATATGTTAGGAAAAGATGAATTTAGAGAAACAACTGAGCCTTATGAGCAATTAGGAAGATTAAAAAAACCCCATAATTCTGGGAGATGAAAAGTTGGAAAAAATAGTAAAGCTTGGGGAAAGTTAGGGCAGTAAAGGGAGAATGCCATTCAAAAAGAAAGAGAATAGGAAAATAGGCAGTATGGACTTCTCAGTATTGCCAAAGTTTATATTTGGCCATTTGTTCAGAAGGTGTTTCTAGGATTCTTCTAGCTTACATTTTGCCCATTATTATTAATCTTAGGTTGTTAGTCATCTCTTTCCATGCTCCAGACTTCTAGGAAACTGGTTTCCTGAACCATTAGATTGAGAAGATTGTGACTTTCTGCTTTTATTTTGCAGATCTGACAGAAGGAAGAGCTGGTGGTCCCAGGAGAAGCCTCAGAGTATCTCTCTCATTTCCATTCCACCCTTCGGGAGCTGTTTCCTTGTAGTTTATTGTGTAAATTCTTGCTTGAAATGGAGACATCTAGGGTAGTTCAGTTGGTTAAGTGTCTGCCTTTGGCTCAGGTCATGATCTTGGGATCTTGGGATCCTGGGATTGAGTCCCAGGTTGGGCTCCCTGCTTAGCGGGGAGTTTGCTTCTCCTTCTCCCTCTGCCACTCTTCCCCCGCTGACTCGTGCTCTCTCTTTCTCAAATAAATAAAATCTTTTTAAAAAATTTATAAAAAAATAGAAATGGAGACATCTCTTCATTACTTCCAATACAGCTTTTTAAACAAGTGTCCCTCAAAATAGCTTTCTTTCTTACCCTTTTAATATATCAATTTCTACTGTAATTTTCTCCACTTTTATCAAATAAAATTCAAAATATAGATTACATGTTTTATTTTCCTTCTTGACCTTATGAGGGCTCTTAAAATGCTAAAATAAGCCTTTAAAAAATTAATTGACTACCATTTTTAGTAACTTTGCCTGGTTCTGGCTATTTTCCCAATTTGGATTCTTTTCTTAAAAAAAATTATTGAGGAATAACTGACAAATATAATTGTATATATTTAAAGAGTACAATGTGATGTTTTGATATACATATACATTGTGGAATGATTACCAAGGCCAAGATAATTCACACACCCATCACCACATGTGGTGAACCCTTTTAAGGGTGTGTGATAAGAATGTTTAAGATCTACTCTTAGCAACCTTTTAGCATACAATACTGAATTAGTAACTATAGTCACCAACTGTACATTAGACTTCAGAACTTATAACTGAAAATTTGTACTATATCACCTAATTTGCCTTCCCTCCAGCCTCTGCAATCACCAATCTATTCTCTGCTTGTTTTTTATTCTTTTTAAAAAGATTTTTATTATTTATTTGACACAGAGAGAGAGAGACAGACCAAACAAGCAGGGGGAGTGGCAGAGGGAGAGGGAGGAGCAGACTCCCCACCAAGAAGAGAGCCCGACACGGGGCTCAATCCAAAGATCCTGGGATCATGACGAGCTGAAGGCAGATGCTTAACCAACTGAGCCACCCAGGTGCCCTATTCTCTGTTCCAATAAAATTGGCTTTTAAAAAGAATTCCACATATAAGTGATAATAAGTGATACCAGACAGTATTTATCTTTCTCTGTCTGGCCTCTTTCACTTAGTTCACTAATGCCCTTCAGATTTATCCATGTGTTGCTCATGGCAAGAGTTCCTTTTTCATGGTTGAATAATATTTCATTGTATATATACCATGTTTTCTTTATCCTTTTACCCAATGAAGGATATTTAGGTTGTTTCCATATCTTGGCAATTATGAGTAATGCTGCAATAAATGTGGGTGTGCAGATATCTTCTTGAGACACTGATTTCAATTCTTATAAATATATACTTAGGAGTGGGATTGCTGGATCATAGAGTAGTTCAATATTTAATTTTTTGCCATACTGTTTTCCATAAAGGCCATACCAATTTACATCCCCACCAAGAGTGTACAAGGGTCCCCTTTTCTCCACATCCTTGCCAATTGTTGTTATTACTTGTCTTTTTAATAATAGCCATCTTCACAGGTATCAGGTGATATCTCACTATAGTTTTGATTTGCATTTCCCTGGTAACTGATGATAATTGGCCTTTTTATGTGTTCTTTGAAAAAGTGTCTATTCAGATCCTTTGCCCATTTTTAAATTTGCTTTTTTGATACTGAGTTGTATCAGTTCTTTATGTATTTTGGATATTATCCCCTTTTCAGATAAATGTTTTGCAAATATTTTCTCTCATTCTGTAGGTTGCCTTTTCATTTTATTAATTGTTTCCTTTGCTGTTCAAAGCTCTTTAGTTTGATGTTGTCCCACTTGTTTATTTTGGCTTTTGTTGCCTGTGCTTTCCTGTCTTATCCAAAAAAATCATTGCCAAGACCAATGTCAAGGATCTTTTTCCCTGTTTTCCTTTAGGGGTTATATGGTTTCAGGTCTTATACGTAAATCTTTGATCTATTCCAAGTTAATGCTGTGAGTGTGCAACATAGAGGGCCAGTTTCACCTTTGTGCGTGTGGATATTTTTTTCTCCATTGTGTGTTCTTGGCACCCTTGTCAAATATTAGGTAACCATATATGTATGGGCCTATATCTGGGCTCTCTACTCTGTTCTACTGGTTTATGTTCCTGTTTTTCTGCCAGTACCATACTGTTTTTAGCTACAGTTTGTAATATAGCTAGAAATCAGGAAGTGTGATGTCTCCAACTTTTTTCTTGTTTCTCAGGATTACTTTGGCTTTTTTTTGGTAGCTTTATACATGTTTTAGGATGGTTTATTCTGTTTCTTTGAAAAATTCCATTGAAGGGGCACCTTGGTGGCTCAGTCAGTTAAGTATCCAACTCAGCTCAGGTCATGATCTCGGGATCCTGGGATCAAGCCCCATGTTGGCTCTCTGTGGGGAGTCTGCTTGAGGATTCTCTCCCTCCACATTTACCCCTCCCTCTGCTCTCTCTCTCAAATAAATAAATAGATCTTTTAAAAAATGCCATTGAAATTTCAATAGAGAGATGATTGAATCTGTAGCTCATTTGGAGTAGTATAGGCTGTAATCATTTTGGGATCATTAACAATATTAATTCTTCCTATCCAAGAACACAGTATATCTTTACATTTATTTATTATTTTTTTTCATTTTCTGTCATCAAGATCTTACAGTTTGCAGTGTAGGTCTTTTACCTCTTTGGTTAAACTTCTTCCTAAGTTTTATTGTTTTTGACATTATTGTATATAAGATTTCTTTCTTAATTTTTTCAGATAGTTTGTTGTTAGTGTATAGAAATGCAACTGATTTTTGTATGTTGATTTTGTATCCTGAACTTTATTAAATTCATTTATTAGTTCTAACAATTTTTTGGTGGAGTCTTTAGGGTTTTCCATATATAGGATCATGTCATCTGCAAAGAGAGATGATTTTACTTCTTCCTTTCTGATTGGATTGCCTTTTATTTTATTTATTTTTTATTATTGTTAGTGCCTATTACTCTAGCTGGGAGTTTTAGTACTATGTTGAGTAGAACTGGTAAGAGTGGGCATTCTTGTCTTGTTTCTGATCTTGGAGGAAAGGCTTTCAACTTTTCACCATTAAGTGTGATGTTAGCTTTGGGCTTGTCATACATGGCCTTTATTGTGTGGAGGAAAATTTCTTCTATACCTAATTTCTTGAGAGTTTTTATCAAGATAGCATGCTGAATTTTGTCAAATGTTTTTTCTTACATGATTGAAATAATCATATGATTTTTTCTTTTATTCTGTAATGTGTTAGTTACATTTATTGATTTGTGTATGTTTAAACAGTTTTGCACCTCAAGGATGAGTCCCACTTGATCATAGTTTATAATCCTTTTAATGTGCTCTTGAATTTGGTTTGATAGTATTTTGATGATGTCTGCATCTATGTTTAGCAAGGATATTAGCCTATAATTTTGTTTTCTTTCAGTGTCCTTATCTAGCTTTGGTATCAGGGTAATGCTGCCCTCATAACATGAGTTTGGAAGTGTTCCTTTGGCTTTAATTTTTTGGAAGAGTTTGAGAAGGATTAGTATTAACTCTTCAAATATTTGGTAGATTTCACCTGTGAGGCCATCTGGTTCTAGGCTTTTATTTGTTGGAAGATTTTAAATTGACGATCAAATCTCCTTGCTTAATATTGGTCTGTTAAGATCTTCTATCACTTCATGATTCAGTCTTATGAGTTGTGTGTTTTAGGAATTTATCAATTTCTTCTAAGTTATCTAACTTTTGGTTATAATTATTCTGGGTAGTTTCATATGATCCTTTCTATTTCTGTGGTGTCAGTTGTAATGTATCTTCTTTTAATCATAAGTTTAGTCATCTTTTTTTTGGTAATGTCAACTTTATCTTCTCAAAAAAACAACTCTTTGTTTTACTTATTTTTTCTGTTGACTTTCTAGTCTCTATTTAGTTTATTTCTGCTATAATCTTTATTTCCTTACTTCTGCTAACTTAGGCTTAGTTTCTTTCTAGTTCCTTACGTGTAAGGTTAGGTTGTTTATTTGAGATTTTTCAAAAAAATATTTTATTTTTTATTTATTTGTGTGTGTGTGAGAGAGAGAGAGAGAGAGAGAACACAAGCAGGGGGAGCGGCAGGCAGAGGGAAAAGCAGGAATTTTTCATTATAAACTTTCCTCTTGAAACTGTTTTTGCTGCATTCTGTAAGTTTTGATTTATTGTGTTTTCATTTTTCTTTGTCCACAGATAGTTTTTGATTTCCCTTTTGATGTCTTCTTTGACCTGTTAGTTGTTCCAGAGTGTGTTGTTTAATTTCCACATATTTATAAATTCTCTTGCTTTCTTCCTGTTATTTTCGTACCACTGTGGTTGGAAAAGATAACTTGATATGATTTCAATTTTCTCAAATTTGTTAAAACTTGGTTTTGTGACCTAACATTTGATCTATCCTGGAGAATATTCCATGTGCACTTGACAAGAATGTGTATTCTGATGATTTTGAATGAAATGTTCTGTATATGTCTTTAGGCCCATTTCATCTGAAGTATAATGGTGATGTGATTTACAATAAGAAGTATATATTTGGTCTCTTTCTACGAAAACTCTTGAAATTTCCTAAGTGATGAAAATGAGATAGGTGTCTTTTGGTATATTTAAGAGGTGATTTTTGGAAAGCACCTAATGATGAAGACTGGTTGCAAGGAAAAGCAACCATGTGATTAGAAAGTTGGAACTTTCCCCATACCTTGCCCTATGCATGCATCTCTTCTGTCTATTTTTGAGCTATACTTTCATAATAAACTGGTAATCTAGTAAGCAAAATGTTTCTCTGAGTTCTCTGAGCCCCTCTAGCAAATTAATCAAGTCCAAAGAGGGGGTCATGGGAACCTCAGATCTATAGCCAGTCACTCAGAAGCAGAGGTGAGAACCTGGACTTAACAACTTGCATTTGAAGTTTGGGTTGGGGCTGGGGGCGGGAGGGAGGGCAGTGAGATCTGACACTATCTCCAGGTAGATAGTATTAGAATTGAGTTTGGTTTTAGGACACTCTGCTGGTGTTGGAGAATTGCTTTTTGGTGTGGGGCTCACCTCCCCATTTTGGAATTTCATACAGAATTGAAATTGGTGACCAGAAGTGAAATCAGTCAGAATCTTAGTTTAAATTAATTATTTCCTTGTTGAGTTTTTGTCTGGATGATCTATTCAATTTTGAAAGTAGGGTATTAAAATTCCTACAATTATTACATTGCTGTCTATTTTTGCCTTCAGATAATTTATAATTGTGTAATCTATTTAGGCACTCCAATATTGGGTGCATACAACTGGTAATTGGTGTATCTTCTTAAAGAATTGATCCCTTAATCATCTATAACAACTTTTTTTGTCTCTTGTTACATTTTTGACTTAACACATATTTTGTTTTATATAAAAGTATAGCTACTCTGCTCTCTTGGGGTTACCATTTGCATGGAACGATTTTTTTACATCCCTTTACTTTCAGGCTATAGGTGTCCTTAAAGCTTGTTAGTCTCTTGTAGGCAGCATATAGTTGGGTCTTGTTTTTTGTTTTTTAAATCTATCTAGCTACTCTATGTCTTTTAATTGGAGAATTTAACCACTTACCTTTATTTTATTTTTTATTTTTAAAAAGTATTTTATTTATTTATTTGAGATAGAGAGAGAGAGCAGGGGCAGGGGAGCAGAGGGAGAAGCGGGCTCCCTGGTATGGCAAGTGGTATGAAAATTACGTAGGGCTTGATCCAGGACCCTGGGATCATGATCTGAGCCAAAGGCAAATGCTTAACCAACTGAACCACCTAGGCGCCCCTAACCACTTACATTTAGAGTAATTATTGATCAGAAAGGACTTACTATTACCATTTTATTAATTGCTTACTGATTATTTTGTAGTTCCTTTGTTCTTCCTTTCTTGCTGTTTTTCTTTGTGAGTGGAATATTTTTTTGTAATGGTATACTTTGATTCTATGTCTTCATCATTTGTGTATCTATTATAGGCTTTTGCTTTGTGATTATTATGTGGCTTTCATAATACATCTTATAGTTATAACAATATGCCTTGATCTGATAACAATTTAGCTTCAATTTTATAAAAAAGTTCTATACATTTATTTGCCCCCTTGCAATTTATGTTCTTGGTGTCCCAATGTCTATCTTTTTATATTGTGTATCCATTAACAAAATATTGTAGCTATGAACATTTTTGTCTTTAATCTAATAGCTATAGTTCAAAGTGATTTACCCACCACCATTGCAATATTAGAATATTTTGAATTTGACCATATCTTTACCTTTACCAGTGAATATTATATTTCCATATGTTTTCATGGTGCTAATTAGCATCCTGTCATTTTAGCTTGAAAAACTCTTTTTTTTTTTTTAAAGATTTTATTTATTCATTTGAGACACAGAGATACAGAGAGAGAGAGAGAGAAAGCATGAGCAGGGGAGAGAGGCAGAGGGAGAGGGAGAAGCAGGCTCCTCGCTGAGCCAGGAGCCCGATGTGGGGCTCGATCCCAGGACCCTGGGATCATGACCTGAGCTGAAGGCAGACGCTTAACCATCTGAGCCACCCAGGTGCCCCTAGCTTGAAAAACTCTGTGGTATTTCTCATAAGGCATATCTAGTGGTGATAAATTCCCTCAGCTTTTGCTTGTCTGGGAAATACTGTATCTCCTCTTCATCAATAAAATATCCTGGGCTGAAAGGGTTTGTTTGTTTGTTTTTTTCTCCAGCATTTGAATATATTATCCCAGTCTTTCCTGGCTTGCAAGGTTTCTTGAGACAAATCTGTTAATAACCTTATTGGGATACTGGGAAGTATGCAATGAGCCTTTTTTCCCTTGCTGCTTTCAAAATTCTCTTTCTTTGATTTTTGAGAGCTTGATTATGTGTCTCAGTGAAGATCTCTGGGCTGAATCTGTTTGGATATCTTCGAGCTTTTTGTACCTGAATGTCCATATGTGTCCCCAGATTTGAGTAGTTTATAGTCATTATTTCTTTTTTTTTTTTTAGTATTTTTTTTTTAAGATTTTATTTATTTATTTGAGAGAGAGAGAATGAGAGAGAGCACATGAGAGGGGGGAGGGTCAGAGGGAGAAGCAGACTCCCTGCTGAGCAGAGAGCCCGATGCGGGACTCGATCCAGGGACTCCAGGATCATGACCTGAGCCGAAGGCAGTCGCTTAACCAACTGAGCCACCCAGGCGCCCCCTATAGTCATTATTTCTTTAAATAAATTTTCTGTCCACTTCTCCTTATCTTTTCCTTGTGGAACTCCCATAATGTGAATATGATTTCTTTATGAGGTCCATAATTAACATGGGTTTCTTTTCTCTCTTTCATTCTAATTTCTTCTTCTCCTCTGGATAATATCAAGAAATCCGTCTTCAGGTTCTCTGATTCTTCCTTTTGCCTGATTGAGGCTGCTGTTGAAGCTCACTTGTATTTCTGCTTTTATTCATTGTATGCTTCACCTCCAGAATTTGTTTGTTTTTTTTAACGATTTTTATTTCTTTGTTGAACTTCTAGTTTGTTCAGCACAGCCTGGGCATGCTGGGTCAACGTCCAGCTCTTTTCCCAGGGCAGTAACAGGACAGCAGCAACACATCCCTGGTGGTGGCCCATTGGGGACATGTCAGAAGGCAGGGGATGGGTGGCAGAGAAATGACTGTTCAGTCCTGGCAATGACTGGTTAGAGCGGAGAACTGGAACCCCAGGGTGGGGTCAGAACCCTGCAGCTCACACTGATAATGGCAGTGAAAGCATGCCTTGGTACCCAGCAGGTGGAGCAGCAGCAGCTCTGGTCTGCATATAGCAAGGTGCTGTGTCATCCTGATCCTGGAGAATGGGGGCATAGCTGCGACTGGGGCCCCTGAGGGCAAGTGTCATCACTGAGGACAACTCCAGTCTTGGGAAAGAGACATAGCAGCAGGGACTCTGGGCTGCTCCATCACCTGGGATCCCATTGGTGAAGATTTTTATTTCTTTGTTGGAGAAAAGTTTTTCTTTCTTTATTGGAGGAGGTGGGCAAAATGATGTGACCACCGGTGACCACCGGTTGCCCTGTGAGCTGGACCCACGCAATTGGAAATCCTCATTCCCACTCCTGTTCTTGGGGTGTATGTTCTGTCTCCTGGTCTCCAACTGAGCCACCCAGGTGCCCCATAACAGTTCCTGCTTTAAACTATAACTCTGGGGTACCTGGCTGGTTCAGTCTGTAGAGCATGGGACTCTTGATCTTGGAGTTATGAGTTCAAGCCCTACATTGGGTACAAAGCTTACTTAAAAAATAAATAAATAAATAAACTGTAGCTCTTACAATTTAACAGGATGGACATTGAAAAAATACACAAACCTATAAATAAGTAAAATAAACAAATATTAGCAAACTCTGAGATAGCAAAGTTTTCCTTCTTAAGATTGGACACAGAGAAGAGTGAATATATTTAGGAGGATTGACGAGAGTTGCCATTAAATGGTCAGAGTCATGCTGGCAGATTTTAATTTTAAAACACATGAGACAGAATAAATGTAGGAGAACAGGAGTAAGGCTTGTGTTCTGGTGGTTTGTAAAAACGTACAAGTTTGTAGACTAACAAACACATGCTGAAGTGTAAGGGAACTAATCCTCTTCCTCTTTTCCCCGTGATTCGTCAAAGCTTTACATAATGGAAATTTGACAAGGGTGTTTTGTTGTTGTTGTTGTTGTTTTTAAGTAGGCTCTTTGCCCATTATGGGGCTCAAACTCATGACCTTGAGATCAAGGGTTGCATTCTCCAACAACTGAGCCAGTCAGACACCCCTGGCAAGGGTTTTTTTTTTATGGCTTGCTTGTGAAATGCAATACTATTGGAAGACACTGCTTTGTGATGTGTAATCAGACTTCCTGTTCTAATGTTTAAATTTCCATTTAGTTTGAACTCTGTTCTGAGTTCCAAGTAAGTAGGTCCTGCTGTTTCACTTGGAGATCTTTAGTAAGAATTTAAAATGTTGAAAGGAGGCCCTAGATTTTACCAAAAAACGGCCTCTTTTAGTGCTCCCCTCTTAAGTAAATGGATTCAGTATATACCCAGGTGCTCAAATTATACATCTGAGTCATTTTCAGTAATTTTTGTCTATTTACCCCGTTTTGTGTTGGTCTCAGCCTATCAATAAGTGATGCTATCAGCTAGACATGCCTGGAGAGTTCACACAGGCCCACTGCAAATCCACACAGACATCTCACCGTTTGGAACCAATGTTGTCTGGACCAGCCTTTGTGGTCCTTACGATTGCAAGATGCCCTCAGCAATAACCATCAGGAAACTTTGGGGAAAAACAACAACAACAACAACATTAGATTTAATACTCACAAGTCCTGGAGGGTACCAGCATGCCTGGGGCCACACAGTAAAGTCAGGGGTAGAGAGAGAGAGAGTGAATAACCTGGAGTTCTGCTTTTATTGGGGAGTAGGCCTAGGTGAGAAGGTCCTAGAGTTTTGTGAGTTAACCTCTTTATTGGTGAATTTAAAACAAACGTAAGAGTGGTATTTAAAACATAGAAAAGGATAAACAAGCAACCAAATGGTCTGTTATCTAAGTCAACCAAAGATCTCTAAAATGAAATTTCAGGGAGTGGGGGGCAATATTGGAGGAGGCAATCAAAAGGATGTGACCACTGGTTACCCTGTGAGCTTGACCCAAGTAATTAGAAATTCTCATTCCCTCTCTTGTTCTTGGGGTGTATGTTCTGCCTCCTGGTCTGTACTGGGAATCATTTTAAGGATGTAGTTTTGAGAGAGTAATGAGTTTTTGAGACTATCTGGACAGGCTGAAGACGTGGTTGTGTGATTGAATCTCACTAAGCCCTTTATATAAACTTTAAAATTCTGGCGGACAAGTGTGGTGGTCTACTTGTCTTTAGTCAACCAAGACAAACCTCATATGTAAGTTCCCTTGCTTCTTAAAACTGCCACCCCCAATCTGGAGTGGTCAGCCTCTTTCTTCAGTCTCTCCTTGCCTTCTGTGTATGGGGGCCAATTTTAGATTTCACCTGTGGAACTCCTGACACTGTGGCCAACAGAAGGTCTGGCTCTTTATCTAGTTATGTTGTTGGCAATGTGTTTATTTGACATAGCCATCTTTTCAGTTAAAAGCTTAAGTCAGACATTTGCATTACCATAAAAACGAAAACCAAAACCAAACTGTCAGGCACTTATACCTATGTGAACACAAAAACCTGCACACAAATGTTGATAGCAGTTTTGTTCATACTTACCAAAGCCTGAAAGCAGCCAAGATGCCCTTTCAGTATGAAATGGATAAATATCCAGACAATGGAATATTATTTAGGATATTATTTAGAGCTAAAAAGAAATGAGCTATCAAGTTATAAGAGGAGATGGAGAAAACCTAGTCATACTACTCAGTGAAAGAAGCCAATCCTAGAAGACATACTATATGATTCCAACTATATGAAATTCTGCAAAAAGCAAAACTTTGAAGAGAGTAAAAAGATCAGTGGTTGCCATGGTTTCAGAGGGGAGGGAGGGATGAATAAATGGAGCACTGAAGATTTTTAAGGCAGTGAAAACTATTACATCTTATAATGGTTGATACATATCATTATGCATTTGTCAAAACCCTTTAGAATGTATAACACAAAGAGCGAACCCTAATATAAACTATAGACATTGATTGATAAAAATATTTCAGTGTTGGTTCATTGATTTTAATAAATATACCACACTAGTGTGGGGTGTTCATGGTGGGGAAGGCTGTGTGTATGCTTCTGGAGGGAATATGTGGGAACTCTGTATTTTCACTCAATTTAGTTGTGAAACTAAAACTTCTCTAAAAAATAATGTCTATTGAATTACAAAAAAACCTACAGAAGTAAAAAAAGAGAATTCTTTGCTGTGCGTGAATAAGAATGGCTTAATATTTTAAGCTTATTACTTGGATTGGTTAGATATTTGATGTCTCTGCTTAATTTTAGTGTGCTTAATCTACCAGTTCAGAAAAATGTGCTAATATCTCCAACTACAAATTTTGATTTACCTGTTTCTCCCTCTATGTCTGTCAGTTGTTCTTTCATATATTTTGAATCTCTCTCTCTCTCCGCTATTATGATTAAACCTTCTTCTATGGCTCCTTTCAACAATATATAACATTCTTCTTCATCAATTATAATATTATTTTGCATTGAATTCTATTTTATTAGAACTTCAGATTGATAGTCAAGCTTTCTTTTGTTCATACTGCCTGAATCTTTTTCTTTTATCTTTTTTCTTTCATTTTTTATTTCATTTCATTTCATTCTTTCAACATTTTTTAATGTTTCTCCTTGTTTTACATGTCTCTCGTAGACAACAGCCTTTGATCCAACTTGAAGATTTCTTTGTTTGTTTGTTTGTTTGTTTTTTTTTGGTCTCTGTTATTTTTAAAGATTTTATTTATTTGACAGAGAGAGGTATAGCGAGAGGGAACACAAGCAGGGGGAGCAGGAGAGGTAGAAGCAGGCTTCCCGCTGAGCAGGGAGCCTGATGCAGGGCTCGATCCCAGGATCCTGGGATCATGACCTGAGCCCAAGGCAGACACTTAATGACTGAGCCACCCAGGTGCCCTGGTCTCTGTTTTTTTTTTTTTTTAAAGATTTTATTTATTTATTTGAGAGAGAGAGACAGAGAGAGAGAGCACATGAGAGGGGGGAGGGTTGGGAGGGTCAGAGGGAGAAGCAGACTCCCTGCTGAGCAGGGAGCCCGATGCAGGACTCGATCCAGGGACTCCAGGATCATGACCTGAGCCAAAGGCAGTCGCTTAACCAACTGAGCCACCCAGGCGCCCATCTGTTTTTTTTTTTTAAATAGTTTGTTCGACCCATTTATATTTATTGAGATAATTTTATACTGAGTTATCATTCTTATCTTGTTTCAGATTTTCAGTGTACTCTTTTTCAATTTTATTTCTTTTTAAAAATTGCTTCCTGCTTTTCATTAGGTTAATCAAAATATTTTCTTATTTTAAAAAGTTACATTTTATTTTTGGCTTACAGTGGTTACTCTTAACCTCAGATTCATGCTTGTGAATATTGCCCTTATTAATTTCTTAGACATTGTGTTAGTCAGGATAGAGTATATTATACTATGAAAAACAATTATACCAAAACAAACCAAAATGTTTCTTTCTCATGCCACATAACAATTTCTAGTTTGCTAGGTTCTATGTTACAATTCTCCTTGCTTGGCAGCCAAAACAGATGAAGCAGGCACTATGTGGAATAATGGCAATGACTGTTGGGGAAAGACAGGTCTGGAGGGTCTCTCATTGGTATTAAATTCTTTGACCTAAAAGTGACACGTGTCACATATTATTGGCCAGAAGGAGCCATAAGACTCCACTTAACTTCAGGGACTGAGAAGTAAAATCATCCCATATGATCAGAAGATAGTAAAACTAGAATATTTGACAAACATAAGTAATAACTCACACACTTACCAATGTCCTTATATTTCTCCTTAAAAAGACATGCAATGTTAGCACATTCTTTTTTTTTTTTTTAAAGATTTCTTTTCTTTTTTTTTTTTTTTAAAGATTTTATTTATTTATTTGAGAGAGAGAGAATGAGAGAGAGCACATGAGAGGGGGGAGGGTCAGAGGGAGAAGCAGACTCCCTGCTGAGCAGAGAGCCCGATGCGGGACTCGATCCAGGGACTCCAGGATCATGACCTGAGCCGAAGGCAGTAGCTTAACCAACTGAGCCACCCAGGCGCCCCAATGTTAGCACATTCTTAATGTTTTTCGTCCCCAGGCTCCACGTTGCTATTGTCTCTAATTAAGCTTTTAGATTGTTACAAATATACATTCCTTTAAAAATTTCTTTGGTCTTAGCTTTTTCTGAGACAACAATAAACTTCACTAAAGGTCTTAGGTCATTTTATAAAACAATAAATTTTATTAAAATGTTTGATTCTCCCTTCTTGTTTCTTTGGGAGCACTTGCCTGCATTTACTTATATGTTTAAGGGCTTATCACTTATATTTTCAGTGATAGATTTATTTGGGTAGAATATTTATATAGTGTTCTTGTATAGAAAAGACTGTTTGGCTGGATATAAATTTTAGATTCCAAATACTTTTTAAAAAATAGATAAAAAATATTACTCCATTGTCTTCTTGCATCCAATGTTACTATTGGGAAACATGAAGTAAATCAGATTTTTCTTCCTTTGTAGGAAATTTGTTCTTTTTCTCTGGAATTTTTAAAAATACTCCTTCTATCTTTGATATTCTTAAGTTATGGTAATTTTTCTTAATACATAATTTATTTCTAGCTTTTATTATACTATGAACCCTTTCAAAAGCCATAATTCTATTCAAAATGAATAATCTTATGACTTATTTTCTTTTCATTAGTAAGAATTTCATTACCCAGAAGCTGCATAACTCTATCACACAATTTTCTCTTCTTGTGATGCGAGTAGCCACTGGTGGGTATTTGATGACTAGATCCATAAATGCACTGAGTTCCAAGATGCTGATATTGTAGGTGTATAATTTATTTGTCATTTATCAGCTGGGATACTTTTATTAAGAGATTTTTTTCCCTCTCTATTCTTGTACCTATAACATTTCATCTGAGAAATGCGGGATATATACCTGATTCTTTCAACTTACTTACTGATTATCAACATTCATGAATTTGTTCTCTGCAACTCTCAGAAGGTAGTTCAGTTAGTTCTTATAATACCATTATAAACTCATGGATTTAAAGATATTTGATGGGTGTCAATCCATTAGAATTCTTCATATTAAAGCTCAAATAATATCACTTTTAACCAGAGAAAGACTCTTTAAGTTGACTTCTGAGTATTTTTGACATGACCCTAGAAGTATTTGATAATTTCCTTGCTATTTGGAATGGTTCCAGGCTCATCCTCTACATTCCTTCCCCCAGACATAAAATCGTCCATTTTTATGAGAAACTCAGCTTTCTCTTAGTGGAAAATATCATTTCAAGACCACAGTCACAGTGCTAAGGATGGTCACTGCTCAGCTGGAAGAAGTTTTTTAAAATAAATATTTTATGGATACATACTTTTTTTTTTTTTTTTTTGCTTTTAGAATGGCAAGTATTTTTTATTATGGGTCATTGCTAATAAATAATATGTGCTTACTAAATACAGACACAAGCCAAATCCCAAACACATACCAAGGTATCAACTGGATACAAGAAACACTTTCTTTCCCTTTGTGAGAGAGACCCTCACACCAGCATGAAACCTCGATAATATTGCTATTTTCTGTTATCATCATTAGGCAGTTCTATCCATTACCTGTCAGCTTCTAAATATAATTGTAGGAGAGAGAGAAGTAATTTGAGGAGAAAACAGAATTTATTTAGGGAACGATAAAAACAGAGAACTACTTCCAGCGAGGATCAATACTACAGCTGACTTCCTTAAAAACAGTCTTCCCCTACAGCTAAGATATGAGGTTGTGCTGTTCGGCCTAATAGAACATTACGGCTTAAAAAAAAAAAAAAAAAAAAATCCTCCCAAGAAACTGCATCTTTAGTAGCTGAAGAGGGTCAAGGAAGGAACCCTGCATCCCGCCCAGAGGGTGGCGGGAGCAGAACGCTGTGCTGCAAGGTGGCCGCCCTTGCACGTGGCAAAAGGAAAGGAGCGCGAGGGTAGACACCCCAGAACGCCGCAGTGTCGCTGCAGACGTGCTTCACCCCTGCCCTGCTTCTCTAGCGTGGCTTTCTCCCCTCTCTTCCACTTCTCTGGTGCAACAATCAGTTCCCAGTATTTGAGATTCATGAGTCTCCCATTCTGGCGCGTGTTGGTGCCTGGAAGCATCGCCACAATACGTATCGTGCTGAAATGTGTCGGTCAGGGCAGCTGCATCTGCAGGTGGGTGGCTGCATACTCGGACCAGTAAGTTCTCCATTTCCAGCAGCCCGCCCCAGGGAGGAGCAGGCTGCCGTAGACGCTCTGTCTTTCGCGTTAGAGCATCAAATTCTTTCAGCACGAACCTGGCCTCCCTTTACCAGTCCTCTTCCTTTTCCAGGAAGCTCAAGTACGCACTTCTCAAGGGCTGTAACTGTCCCTTTTCTTGCATGAGCTGAGCCCGCTCCTGTTCCAGATAGTCCAATGTGGGGGGTTATTTAAGTTATTCATGGAGCTATACCCCCGGTCGGAGAGTGCTGGGTCCCCTTGCACCGCTGTCCACAGGGTCCTGGATACATACCTGGATACATACTTTTTTTAAAAAGATTTTATTTATTTATTTGACAGACAGAGACACAGCGAGAGAGGGAACATAAGCAGGGGGAGTGGAGAGGGAGAAGCAGGCTTCCCGTGGAGTAGGGAGCCCGACGCGGGACTCGATCCCAGGACCCCAAGATCATGACCTGAGCTGAAGGCAGACGCCTAACGACTGAGCCACCCAGGCGCCCCCTGGATACATACTTTTAACTCAAATTCAGGACTGACTTTGCAGTAAAGTTGTGATGCAAATGTATTTTTATTAGCATAAGCATATTTATTAGCATAAGCATATTCTTTCTTCACATTTTTCTTTCTAATACTAAGCTTATCCGCAATGGTGGTCCCTTAATTGCTTTCTGAAAACAATTGCTTTATCATTCATGCGTGGGAATGGTTTTCTATGACTGCAAAGAGGCCATCAGCAGGTATAATACCAAATACTTTTTTCTGGAGCATTTAAAAATACTTTATTTTCATTTCCTGTAGTTCCTCAAAAAATTACTTTAGACTGTCACAATTGAGGTGTTCCTATTGTTCTATATAATCCTTTGTTCTTGATGCCATGCAGCCATTCAGCTTGGGGCTAGTGAAAACCAAAATGGAGGTACCATCTCTAGGTGACCAATGCTAGTGAATGCTCCTTTATTCCCTAGGGAAAGGATGGTTTCAGTTCCTGTCTCCAGCTCAGTCCTGAAATTCACAGAGACTGTTCAAGTTGCAGAGAGTTGTTACAGTTCCAATTTGCAGGAAGCTGGGGTGAAGATGGTGGTGGTGTTTGGTGTTAAGGTGTTTTTGTTTTTGTTTTTTTTTGGCTTATTTCTGGGAAAACCTGTCAAAATGTGATTCTTCCTGCCTCAGGAGATGACATAATAGATATTAGATACCAAAGTGAGTGTGAAACTGGACACCTAATGAGTGTTTTCTAGAATACTAAGATCTTTCCATGCATTATTGCATTTCAAAGTCACAGCTTTATGAAATGTGTATCATTGTCAGCATATTTTACTATTAAGAAAAAAAATAATGCCCAAGTGTGTGACTTGCCCAATATTTCCAGGAGATTCTTGTCTATCTTCAGGCCCTAGCCTGAGCACCAGTCCTAATTTTATGATGCCTGCTATCTTATACAGCTGTTCACCAGCTGTTCTCTTTTATAACACAAGAGAGCAGAAATGGTGTGAACTATGCAGTTAGCATATAAAAATCCTGTAAACATTCATTCACTGTGGGGAACTGAGCTATCACATCTAGAAAATTGTTTTCAGAAATATTCCAGTGAAAGGAACATTAGGCTAAGACTTAAATCTGTTATTTGAATGGAGGCTGAGGGTTTTAAATAAATCAAGATGATTAGAAACTTCTTTTAAGGAAGTGTGGTTTCTCTGAGTCATGCATTCTCTGACTACAAGTGACATTCAGAATTGTACAGAGTCTTCGGTTAACATCATTTGTTTTCTGAGCATAAAGGAGATGGCTAAAAGTAGAATATGACTTCAATTCCCTACATGGCAATCTGGAATATAATGAACAGGGATACATTTCATTTAAAAGAAACCAGATTACTTGCCGGTGAGAGGAAGTGGGCAAATTTTAAAGGTAGATTTGTGCCTACATATCTGCAGTATAAATGATGTGGTTGTCATTTTTTTCCCACAATTTTAGCTTATTTACTAAGATGATTGCTTGACTCTTCTTTATGAATTTCCTAATTAATTCGGAATGGGATAGATTGGTACTTGAACCACTGTAACCATCAGTGGGGCTCAGAGCTGAACTCACCAGAGTAACTGTGAGTCCTCACTGCTTGGGAAACTGATGGCCTAACCCAGGCCTTAGGACTAAAGCATTGGTGGTTTGTTGAAGACATCTCTATAGGATGTAGTTATCACATGGGTATACCAAAAAAAAGGTGTTCACAACTCAAATTAATTTCAGAATAGTGTTTTATTCAACTTTAAGATTAACTTATATAAGAATCTGAGGACTTTATGGGACAAGATGCACTGTGAATCTTCAAAATGGGATATTGGAGGATATGCAGGATTTTTCCAACTAATTTTTTTTGTGGTACTTATAAGTAACTGCTACAATAGTATTTTGTGATATATCTGTTCAGGAAACACTGATGTAGGCTTCAGAGGTTAGATACTCAAGCTTGTATGGCAATACAGAATTAAATGTGTAATTCATAAAACAAATAAGCATTGTTGATACAAACTATATTTAACCTAATGCCTCATTTAATACTCATTCAGAGAACATATATTGCAAACCTATTATGTGCAAATTTTCTCCTGGATAGGGATAAAGTAGTAAAAAACAAAGTTCCTGTTCACATATATATTATATTCTAATGGGAAGAAGCAGTAAATAAACAAATACATCATATATCATATGATAAGTGCTTTGGAGAAACATAAAAACAGGATAAGGAAATAGAGGGTGATGGTGGGATACTGATTAGTATAGGTGATTAGGGAAGCCTCTCTGTGAAGGTGACATTTGGGCAACAACCTCACAGAAGAGAAAAACTGAGCCAGGCAGATATCCGAGAGGAGGGTCCAGGCTAAGTCATCTTGAAGATAAAGACTCTGAATTTTGAGACTGTGTAAAGTAAGAGGCCAGTATGAATGGATGTGCATTTGCAGGGAGAAAATCGGTGAGGTAGATAGGCTAGAACATGTGATACCTTGTAGATGATAAGGATTTTTAAATGTTATTCTGGGCAAGATAGAAAGCCAGTGAAGGCTTTTGAGTTGAGGAATGACAAGATTTCAATTTAGCCTTAATTTTTTTTTTTTTTAATTTTCTGGATATGAAGAAACCGGCAGCACGAGCCTATTTTAGATGGGAAACCAAGAGCTCACTTTCGAACATTCTAAGTTTGAGTTTCCTATGAAATAGGAAATAGAGATCAATAGAGACAAAGAGATGTATATCTGAAATAGAGATGTCTCAAATAGAAATATCAGGGCTTAATTCTATAAAATTAAGATCGTGCTCTGCCTTGCAAAAATAAGAACTCAACCTATATTTCTAAAATGAATAAATAGATGAGTATTATTTCTCTCTTTGAAATAAAGAAGAATTAATACCTATTCTTCTGAAACTGTTCCAAAAAATAGAAATGGAAGGAAAACTTCCAAACTCATTCTATGAGGCCAGCATTACCTTGATCCCAAAACCAAAGACCCCACTAAAAAGGAGAATTACAGACCATTATCCCTGGTGAACACACATGCAAAAATTCTCAACAAGATACTAGCCAATAGGATCCAACAGTACACTTTAAAGATTATTCACCACAGCTAAGTAGGATTTATTCCTGGGCTGCAGGGGTGGTTCAACATCCACAAAGCAATCAACATGATACACCACATTAATAAAAGAAAGGATAAGAACCATACAATCCTCTCAATAGATGCAGAAAAAGCATTTGAAAAAAATACAGCATTCTTTCTTGATAAAAACCCTCCACAATGTAGGAATAGAAGGAACATACCTCAACATCATAAAGGACATATATGAAAGACCCACAGGGAATATCATCTTCAAGGGGGAAAAACTGAGAGCTTTTCCTCTAAGGTCAGGAACACAGTAGGATGTCCACTCTCACCACTGGTGTTCAGCATAGTACTAGAAGTCCTAGCCTCAGCAATGAGACAATAAGAAGAAATAAAAAATAAAAGCATCCAAATCGGCAAAGAAGAAGACAAACTCTCACTCTTTGCAGACCACTTGATAATCTGTGTAGAAAACCCAAAAGGCTCCACCCAAAATTGCTAGAACTGATACAGGAATTCAGCAAAGTGGCAGGATATAAAATCAATGCACAGAAGTCAGTTGCATTTTTGTACACTATCAATGAAGCAGAAGAAAGAGAAATCAAGGAATTGATCCCGTTTACAACTGCACCAAAAATCGTAAGATACCTAGGAATAAACCGAACCAAAGAGGTAAAAGATCTGTACTCTGAGAACTATAGAATAATTATGAAAGAAATTGAGGAAGACACAATGAAATGGAAAAACATTCCATGCTCATGGATGGGAAGAACAAATATTGTTAAAATATCTATGCTACCCAAAGCAATCTACACATTCGATGCAATCCCTATCAAAATACCACCAGCATTTTTCACAGAGCTGAAGCAAACAATTCTAAAGTTTGTACGGAACCAGAAAAGACCATGAATAGCCAAAGTAATGTTGAAAAAGGAAACAAAAGTTGGAAGCATCACAATTCTAGACTTCAAGATGTATTACAAAGCTGTAATCATCAAGATAATAGTGCTGACACGAACCAGAGAACCCAGAAATTGACCTTCCACAATATGGTCAACTGATCTTCAACAAAGCAGGAAAGAATACACAATGGAAAAAAGGCAGTCTCTTCAACAAACGGTGTTGGGAAAACTGGACAGCCACATGCAGAAGAATGAAACTGGACCACTTTCTTACACCATACACAGAAATAAATTCAAAATGGATAAAAAAGCCTGGCCCTGCTCCTGGTCAGAGATTATGAAATGCAGTGATTCCAAGTGGAATAATTTTTATGTTGAACAGATGACCTTTGATGGCTGTGACTACGTATCCTCAGTGCCTGTCTTATAGCTGGGACTTAAAACTTTTTGCTAAGTAAATGAAATAATATTTCCCCAAACCTGTGCTTTTGAATTTTGTAGAGAAATGTTTAGTGTTCCCTGAAATAATCCCCATTTTATTGGCTTTCCATGAATGAAGCAATTTTTTTAGAATCCAATTTTGGTTTTTTGCTTTCTAAAATTGAGTATTTCTGTAATTTAGTTGGTACCTATGAGGTTTAAAAGGGACTATTTAGGGTGCAAATCACTGATTTTGTTCTTTGTTATCAATTATAAAACAAAATTTATAAGGAGAAAGACATAACTTGATTAAACCAAGAATCCTTAATTATCTAAACATTTTAATTGTCTTTGGTGCAAAGTGATCCAGTCTGAAGCTTTGGAGGTACCTATAACATAACGCCACGGTGAGTACACGTAGGAAATGTGTTTTGTTAAGATTTTTTTTTGTTTTCACACCATTTGTTGTTTGTAGTTGTAATGTAGAGGTTTTTTCTAAATTGAAGTTAATTATAAAGTTAAAATTGGACCACTCTGCAATAACATTCTAAGATAAAATTGCTGTAAATTAAGGAGATGTGTGGTCCAGTGTTTAATTACTCCCTAAAAGATTTTCTGTTGTCCTTTGGCCAGTTGGCTAATAACATGGGTACGCAAGAGGTTAAGGTGCGCCTTTCCAGTTATCTAGTTAGTCTTGTCTTTTACAGGAAAGAATAGATTCTGAATATGTAAATATAACGTATGTGTTTATCGAATGATGCAAATAATTTTCTGCCTTATACTTTTTATATAATTTCCTGCTTGATGATTTTACATATTTTATCATCTTTATCTCCATGGCACTTGTGAAGCAGAGATGAAGTCAACCCAATTGTGGACAGACGTGGTGGCAGAGTCTCCGGTGTGCTGAGAATGTTTTCCCAAAGCACCACTTACCAAAACATCTCTGGACACAAATACAGATTTTTAATATTCATTCATGTTCAGTTGCTTCTTGTGACTTTTGGCCTACCTATCTAACCGTTTGGGATTTTGATACCTGACTCTGGTCACACAAAGATTAATGTTTCCCCTCCACTTTATGTCATCTCAAAAATCTGACCAATGTATCCTACAGCCAAATAAATGAGCTAATTGTCAGTTGTGCATATTTTCTAAGAAGATATTTGCATAAGGGGAAACACTGGAATGAAATAGGAAGTTCAGGGCTATCCTCCTCGTTTCTTTTGGGCTTTGTCCACAGAGACCTTAGTAATCACATTTGTGATTACCTGACTCTCTCTTCCTCTGGCTATACTTGGTCTAGGCTATAAAATCCAATTTTCTCTCTCAGGGATTCTGAATTTGAGCTGAGAGACATAGGGACTGGTTTTAAGAATCAAACCTTGTTGATGGCAGGGCCCTAGGTTTAAGATCCAAGTACATTTGTGTCTGTGATTTCCCAAGCTACCTTGGTTCACACTTATGGAAGCCTGGTTGTTCATCTCCTTCTTGGATTCTGTGAAATGCATGAGCAGCCATCTTATACATTTATTTTTTCTTTAGCAGTTTTTAGTAGGCTTCTATTATTGGCAAATGAAAAAACTTAACATAAATAATAAACAGGGTATACAGACAATAAAAAGTAGGAAGATGACAATCTGGGAAGGATTGGGATGCAGTCTAAATATATGGTGGTTTGGGGGAGCAGCTATAACCTTAAAATGAAAATTAAGTATGCCCTTGACTATAAAAGAAATATAGGAGTAAGTGTCTAATCTCTGTTTCTTGTGGATTTCATCTTCTGTACATAGTAGTCAGTAGCCTGGAAGTATGGATGCTGTCTACACAACTTGAAGAAAGTTCTTTGGTTAATGTCTTTGACTACAGTCTGGCCTCGAGATTGTGTCCACAGCGTTTGTGGGAAGAAAAGCAAAGCTTTAATGTTGGTCTGGACATATTCACTCATAACCATTTCTGGTTTGTTCTGGCCTGTCTGACCTCTGAGAAACATATTTTCCCAGATTAGGGCTCTTTACTTGCTGAACCAAAGAGGAAGCTGTGGGTTCCTATTGAGTCATTGGATTGTTGCTGTGTTTTCCATCCTGTTTGCCCATGTTGGTTTCTTCACCATTGTTGTTGGTATACATCTTTCCTTTCTCTGCCTCTTGCATGGACTCTTTTTTTTCCCCAGTGTATTCCAGTCTGCTCTTCATACTAAACATGTTTTTATTTCTTTTTAGTCTTTTTTAAAAAATTATGTCAGCTAGTATTTATTCTGTTAGTGGCTTTTTATCCGATAGAATGTTTTTCTTTTCTCAGAGGACTATAACCCAGTGGTTAACCGTATGGGCTGCAGTGCCATATTACCTACATCTGAATTCCAGCTCTAGAATACTCTATGCAGGAGCTCAGGCAAGTTTTTAACTTTTCAAAGACTTAGATATGTTATTTGTAAAGGGGGAAATGATAGTACTTACTTGATTGTATGGAGAGTAAGCAAGTTAATTTCTGTTCAGTGCTTAGACGAGTGCCCGGCATATCAACAAGTATTAACTATTGATGCTTTAGATGTATGTTTTAAATAATGCTCCAAGGTTACAGCTAGTGTAGCTGGCACTCATATTCCCCCAGGTGTATTGCTTGGGTTACTTGTATTAGCTTTTTTTTGACCAATGTTTAAATGAAGTATTCAAAACCTTTCTCAAACAGCCGAAATCATTATTTTGTTTTTATAAAATACTTAATTGTTTGAGAAATCCCTGAGGTATTTCCAGCTTTGGAAACTGTGGATATAGCTCATCTTCTTCATTAATGTGAAAAGCACATGGTTTTTGAGCTGTCATAACCGAAGTCTGTAAAACAAGCCAAATTTGTTTGACTCCCGTGTTTACAATGGCTATCTTCATCAAAACCGAATACTAAGATGCCTTCATTTACATTTTCTAAATCATGATGAATGCTCTTTAGAAGCTAATTTCAAAATATCTTGTGCTTGCTTTAGTGACAGTCATTAAAATGAAGCTCATTAGTTAGTAGTGGACACCTGTTGTCCTCTACTTTCAATGAGGTACATATGTACCTCTTTTCCAATCTGTGGGAAGTGTATTCCTTCTTTCTAGAAGACATAGAGAGCTGACCAATGGCTTGAGTATGCCATTGACCTGCTAATTTGAAATTTTATAGCATTACTTCAATTCATGAATTTCAAACATTACTCTTGCTTGGCTTTTTGCTTCCAATAACTTGAGTGATCCTGCCTTTACTACAATCATTAAGGGCTTTTTGGTCTCATTTGCATGATTTCAGTTTAAGAACATTTGTGCAAGAGAAACTATTTTCCTGCGTGGTAATAATAATGATGGTGACTACTCATACAGTATTTAACTTACACTGGTATGGTCAATGCTAGTTTTCAAAGTTCCTTAAAATAATTTGCATAATTTTATTATGATCCCCTCATTGAGGATGGGATAAAGAAAAGCTAGAATTTTGTCCTTAGGGATTATAAACTCTAAGTTTTGACATACTATGTCAGAAGTGTGTGGGTGTGGTAGGGGGACACACTAAAGGTCCAACAAAATATCTGGATAATGAATCAAAGACAACCTGTATAGCCACCTTGTTAGGAATCAGTCTACACATCATCCATACTTGTCAGCCACTTTCTTCTCCAGGCTTTCCAGCTGCATCCACCAATGTCAACCTCCTACACACAGTCTTGCTTAGTTTTTGAGTTAACCTGAGAAATCACAAAAGACATCAACTCCTCTAATTTGTAGGCTTGAAATTAATTTTGCTGTTGATAGACCTGATATATACTGTGCGAGGTACATGCATTGTATATGAATTTTGAAATTCTCTACCCTATCCTCATACTCTCTGCAAATACACCCATTTTTTGGATCCATTAAATATGATTAGGTTTCTGCCTCAGTTTTTAATGCCCACGACTCTGGGTTTCTGCTGAATTTTGGGCCCTGAGCTAAAAATTTAATTGACTCTCAATCTTATCCTTTCTAACCCTCTCCCCTAACTGTTCTCCAAACCTAAAAGCATGTATTATCAAGACTCTCAGTGCTCATACTTGTCTGATTTCAGCTACGACCATTGGCTTGAACATTCTCTTGCACCTGAGTCATGACTCCAGAGTTTGGCTTCCTCAGAGATTGACAATATCTGCAACCATGGCTGAGTTAGACATGCTTTCTGGTCACTGTATAACTGATTCCTCGTTCTTTTTTTTTTTTTTTTTTTTTAAGATTTTATTTATTTGACAGAGAAAGACACAGTGAGAGAGGGAACACAAACGGGGAGTGGGAGAGGGAGAAGCAGACTCCCCGCCGAGCAGGGAGCCCGATGCGGGACTCGATTCCGGGACTCCAGGATCATGACCTGAGCCAAAGGCAGTCGCTTAACCAACTGAGCCACCCAGGCGCCCCTGATTCCTCATTCTTATTCCTGTGCTCTAATGCACTCAGAGAGGTTAGTTAGCTTTTGCCATTATAATACTCTAATCTCTTGAACTAACTTATATACTCTTGCCAATTTGGGTAGTATGGAATAGCAGAAAGAATGCAAACTCTGCAATCATAAAGGTCTATCGTCAAATAAAGTATGCGCAAGATGATAATTCAAATAGTATAAAAGAGTTCATGGTGAAAAGCAATAGTCTCTCACATCATCCTTTCCTACCCTAACCCTACTATGCACAGGTAAATTGTTTTAGCTGTATCCTTTTCTTTCTTTTCTTTCTTTCCTTCTTTCTTTCTTTCTTTTTCCTTTTCTGGTGATGTTTTCCATGACTCTAAATATCTCTATTTTTGAACATTATAATCTAGTACTCCTTGCTCCCCTAATTCTTTTTTACTTTCCTTCTATTTTCACTTTTTCTTCAAATTTTGAAGATTGAATGATGATTATTACTTTCAGTTATTAATTTATTGGTTAGTTTTTTTAAAAAAAGATTTATTTATTTATTTATTTATTTATTTATTTATTTGAGAGAGAGAGAGAGAGCACGGATGGAGGGAGGCACAGAAGGAGAGGGAAAGATTCTCAAGCAGACTCCCTGCTGAGCACAAGAGCCCGTCATGGGGCTTGATCTCACAACACTGAGATCATGATTTGAGCTGAAACCAAGAGTTGGACATTCAACCGACTGACCCACACAGGTGCCCCTGTCAGTCACATTTTTAATTTTACCTTGTCAAGGTTGTTGGCATTCACATTGTATACTACAGTCATGATCAAGTGTCCATGTTTTGTACAGAGGCTAATTCTAGTCAACAAACTTACATGATCATGAATCTTTTGGGCCAAAAGATGGGCTAAGATTATGTATAGGTCCCATGTCTCAATTTTGATTTATTTAGAGAAGATTGCTCCTTCCAATAAGGTCAAATGGATTCTATAAGTTATTTTAACTCAAGTTACATTTTAATTTGCTTCCTAATTAGACTCTACTTTGTCATATAGCTTTTTCCCCTGGTATTGCTAATTGCTTTTTCTTGTATATCCTGCTTCTGTTATGCTCTTATTTTTCAACCCTTCCAATTAGTGTGCCTCTTACATGGCATTCAGCTTTAATCTGGTTTTCTCAGAACCCTCCTTCTGCTGCCCTGTACTGGACCCATTGCTATTCACAGTGGCCATCCAAGGACTTCCCTTCCTGGCTCTTCTGGTTAGATCTACTGTTTCTTATACACTGTGCCTTTCTCTTTGTTGCTGTGGGCATAACTTTTTGTCTACAAACTTAAATGTGCAAATAATTTCACATTTTTAAGTAAAAATAAATCTGATTCTGAAATTCTGGTATGCCAGCTGGTTAGGAAACTCAGTCTCAGTCATCTTGGGGCTCCTCTCCCCTCACTGCAATTGCAGGAGGATCCAGGAAGCCTATGTGTTGTCCAGTAAAAAAGAGAGGGACTCTTAATCTTCAGTGCATTGTGGTCACCACTGCTTGTACCATTGTTTAAGTCTGTGTGGGATCTGGGTAGCGGATGGCATCAGATTTTCTGTGACAACAGTCCGGTTTCTCTCAGTGAACTAAAGCTTTTCTTCTCTGAAGTCTATCCACTTTGGGGATCTCTGTCAGGATGCAGAGTACAATTCCTTAAGGTTACTGGAATGTGACAACTTTTGTTCACATCTAAGTCTTTTTTTTTTTTTTTTAAAGATTTTACGTATTTATTTGACACACAGAGAGAGAGATCACAAGTAGGCAGACAGGCAGGCAGAGGGAGAGGGAGAAGCAGGCTCCCTGCTGAGCACAGAGCCCGATGTGGGGCTCCATCCCAGGACCCTGGGATCATGACCTGAGCCAAAGGCAGATGCTTAACCATCTGAGCCACCCAGGTGTCCCTGTTCACATCTAAGTCTTTGGAAATCTCCCTTCTATCTCTTTATTTGCCCTTTAGATGAATCACTCCAAGTATCACCATCTTCTGAAAAACAAAGGGGAGAAAGGGATATTGTTCATTACCAGGAACTTTTTCTTTTTGGCCCTGTACCACATACCTTCCCTGAAGTGAGAAAACATAGACCTGGTGACCTAGGAAGGTGTAATTTCCTTATTTCTAGTACCCATTTAAAATGGTAAAAAATCAAAGATCAACTTTATTTCTTTCTTTTGAGGAGATCTGTATTTTTTTCTCTCTGGAAGAGTTTAGGGCCCTTTCTTGATGCTCAATCTTTTAAAATACTTTGAGGCTATGAGCATTAGTTTGTCATTTTTATGTATTTGCTTTTCATAACATTATTTTAGAACAAAAAATGAGAGAAATTTCTTGTAAAATACTGAGTCTCTGTCACATTTGAAAGGGACCCTGTTTCATCTAATTAGTGACTCATTTACTAATTATGCAACCTCATATTGTCCCTAAATCTCCCAGCACTTGTGGGATGTGGTGGGACAAACAATGCTTACTCATCTTCTAAGTCATCCCTTCCTCCAGATGCCTTCTTTCCTTCCTCTGCAACCCTACTCCAGCCCCAGTCTGGGTTGTATGCTCCCATTTTTCTTCATTATTATCCACTAATTCTTTCTGGGTAGTATTCATTAAATATATAAGCATTTGTTGAAAATCTGTTTTTCCCTAATACAGTGTCAGCATTAGGGGGATGGATAATTTGGATTTATTTTGCCCATGGCCTTTTCCCCAGTGCCTAGAAAAGTCCCTGGTACATAATAGATACACTGTGGAATTGGTGAAAAACAATGTTCCCTCTTATATTCCCAGAAACTACAAAGTGCTTAGCACATAGTAGATACTTTCCAAATATTTGCTACCAATCAACTGATTCATTTTTATTTTCATCACCTTCCTGGCCTTGGTTTCTTCATCAGGAATTTCCCTGTTATGTTTATTTCCTATATATCTTTTTCAGGTTCCATCATCAGGATGAGTCCAAACACTTTGAATGCAAAGAATTACTTCTTTGCTAAGTTTTGATGCAAGATTTGAGGTTGAAATGTTTCTTTCACTCTAGAGCAATAATTCATCTGTGAGATACTGTGGGACAGGCTGACAAAAGCCATTAAAGTGAAAATGGCAAAAACCAAAACCCATAGTGTGGAGGGGATTGCACAACCCAAAAGAATGCACAGCTCAGAATTTTCTCAACTAACAGGCTTTGCAATAATGCACTGTGAAGTTTTGAATAGCAGATTATTCTGGATCCCTCACTCTAACAAACTCTCAGGCTTGCATTCCATAGACTCCTCTCCATTTCTGGGCCTGGTTGCCACACATTGGTTTGCTTATTTGGAAGGGTTGTCTGACCAACATCTTAATGAATTTAGTAGCCTGATTTGATTTTCATATCACTTAAAAAAAAGAATTTATTTATTTATTTAGAGTGCAAGCAGGGGGAGGGGCAGAGGGAGAGGGAGAGAGAAAATCCCAAGCAGACTCCCCGCTAAGCACAAAGCCGGATATGGGGCTCAATCTCAGGACCCTGAGATCATGACCTGAGCTGAAAACAAGAGTTGGACACAACTGACTGAGCCACCCATGTGCCCCTTCATACCACTTTTTTAAAGGATGTTTGCCCTTTTTTATTCTTGTTTTTACTTCAAAGAAATAATATTTTTTATCATATAGGTGTTTATTGTTATGAACTTCTCTATTAAAACTGCTTTTGTTGCATCCCATGAGTTTTTCTATGTTGTATTTCTTTTTATATTTCCATTTTCATTTGGTTCAAGACATATTTTGATTTCTAGTTTGATTTCTTTTTTTTAATTTCTTTTTTGACCCAAGGTTAAAACATTATTTTATGGTGTGTGAAGTATGCCATAATCAAATAATAATAATGATTCCTTTTTTTTAAACATTCCCCCAAAGGTATTTATTTATTTATTTTTTAATCAGTGAGGTTTTTTTTTAATTATGTTATGTTAGTCACCATACAGTACATCATTAGTTTTTGATGTAGTGTTCCATGACTCACTGGATATAACATCCAGTGCTCCATGCAGTACATGCCCTCCTTAATACCCATCACCGTATGGGCTCACCCATCCCCCCACCCCACCCCTCTAAAACCCTCAGTTTTTTTCTTGGAGTCCATAGTCTCTCATGGTTCGTCTCCCCCTCCAATTCCCCCCACTTCGTTTTTCCCTTCCTTCTCCTAATTTCCTCCATGCTATTCCTTATGTTCCACAAATAAGTGAAACCATATGATTATTGAAGATTTCTTTAAATGAAATGGACTACATTCCCTAATCAAAAGACATAGAGTGACTCAATGAATAGTATGTATGCATATAGGAGCATGTTGTTTAACCTCATATATTTGTGAATTTTTCAGGTTTTTTCTTGCACTTGATTTCTAGATTTATACCATTGTGGTCAGAAAAGATGCTTAATATGATTTCAATCTACTTAAATTTATTAAGACTTGTTTTGTAGCCTAACATGTGATCTCTGCTAGAGAATGTTCCATGTACACTTAGGAAGAGTGTGTATCATGCTGCTCTTGGATGGAGTGTTTGGTACATGTGTGTTAGGTCCATGTGTCGTTTAAGTCCAATGTTTCTTTATTGATCTTCTGTCTGGGTGATCAATCTGTTGTTGAAAGTGGGGCATTGAAGTCTCCTACTATTATTGTACTGCTGTCTATTTCTCCCTCCAGGCCTGTTAATATTTGCCTTATATATTTAGGTGATCCTATGTTGGTTGCATGAATTCGTCTCCCCCTCTGATTTCCACCCCCTTCATTTTTCCCTTCCTACTATCTTCTTCTTCTTCTTCTTTTTTTTTTTTTTTTTTAACATATAATGTATTATTTGTTTCAGAGGTACAGGTCTGTAATTCATCAGTCTTACACAATTCATGGTGCTCACCATAGCACATACCCTCCCCAATGTCTATCACCCAGCCACCCCATCCCCCCACCCCCTACCACTCCAGCAACCCTCAGTTTGTTTCCTGAGATTAAGAGTCTCTTATGGTTTGTCTCCCTCTCTGGTTTCATCTTGTTTCATTTTTTCCTTCCTTCCCCTATGATCCTCTATCTTGTTTCTCAAATTCCTCATATCAGTGAGGTCATATGATACATATCTTTCTCTGATTGACTTATTTCGCTTAGCATAATACCCTCTAGTTTCATCCATGTCATTGCAAATGGCAAGATTTGGGGAGGTTTTCTTTGATGGCTGCATAATATTCCATTGTATATATATACCAATCTTCTTTATCCATTCATCTGTTGATGGACATCTGGGCTCTTTCCATAGTTTGGCAATTGTGGACATTGCTGCTATAAACATCCAGGTGAATAGGCCCCTTCAGATCACTACATTTGTATCTTTAGGGTAAATACCCAGTAATGCAATTGCTGGGTCATAGGGTAGCTCTATTTTCAACTTTTTGAGGAACCTCCATACTGTTTTCTAGAGTGGCTGCACCAGCTTGCATTCCCACCAACAGTGTAGGAGGGTCCCCTTTCTCCGCATCCTCGCCAACATCTGTCATTTCCTGACTTGTTAATTTTAGCCATTCTGGCTGGTGTGAGGTGGTATCTCATTGAGGTTTTGATTTGTATTTCCCCAATGCTGAGTGATGTTGAACAGTTTTTCATGTGTCTGTTGGCCATTTGGGTGTCTTCTTTGCAGAAATGTCTGGTCATGTCTCTGCCCATTTCTTGATTGGATTATTTGTTCCTTGGGTGTTGAGTTTGATAAGTTTTTTTATAGATTTTGGATACTAGCCCTTTATCTGATATGTCATTTGCAAATATCTTCTCCCATTCTGTCAGTTGTCTTTTGGTTTTGTTGACTGTTTCTTTTGCTGTGCAAAAGCTTTTTATCTTGATGAAGTCCCAATAGTTCATTTTTGCCCTTGCTTCCCTTGCCTTTGGCGATGTGTTTAGGAAGAAGTTGCTGCAGCTGAGGTTGAAGAGGTTGCTGCCTGTGTTCTCCTCAAGAATTTTGATGGATTCCTGTCTCACATTTAGGTCTTTCAACTATTTTGAGTCTATTTTTGTGTGTGGTGTAAGGAAATGGTCCAGTTTCTTTCTTCTGCATGTGGCTATCCAATTTTCCCAACACCATTTGTTGAAGAGACTGTCTTTTTTCCATTGGACATTCTTTCCTGCTTTGTCAAAGATTAGTTGACCATAGAGTTGAGGGTCCATTTCTGGGCTCTCTATTCTGTTCCATTGATCTCTGTGTCTGTTTTTGTACCAGTACCATACAGTCTTGATGATGACAGCTTTGTAATAGAGCTTGAAGTCCAGAATTGTGATGCCACCAGCTTTGCTTTTCTTTTTCAACATTCCTCTGGCTATTCGGGGTCCTGAACACCTACGAACTCAACAAGAGATATAATTCTCCTTTTTGATGGGGTCTTTGTCTGGTTTTGGGATCAAGGTAATGCTGGCCTCATAAAACGAGTTTGGAAGTTTTCCTTCCATTTCTATTTTTTTGGAACAGTTTCAGAAGAATAGGTATTAATTCTTCTTTAAATGTTTGGTAGAATTCCCCTGGGAAGCCACCTGGCCCTGCGCTCTTGTTTGTTGGGAGATTTTTTTTTTTTTTTTAAGATTTTATTTATTTATTTGAGACAGAGAGAGAATGAGAGGGAGGAGGGTCAGAGGGAGAAGCAGACTCCCTGCCGAGCAGGGAGCCCGATGCGGGACTCGATCCCGGGACTCCAGGATCATGACCTGAGCCGAAGGCAGTCGCTTAACCAACTGAGCCACCCAGGTGCCCCTGTTGGGAGATTTTTTATTACTGCTTCAATTTCTTTACTGGTTATGGGTCTGTTCAGGTTTTCCATTTCTTCCTGGTTCAGTTTTGGTAGTTTATAGGTCTCTAGGAGAGATATAGTTTACATACCATATAATTCAGTCACTTAAAGCACACAGATCAATGGCTTTTTTTTGCATATTCACAGATTGGTGCAAATTTCATCACAATCAATTTTAGACGATATCATTACCTGAAAAAAACCCACCTCACACCACTTAGTTATTACTCCAAAATCTATACCACCACCCCCTGCCCTAGGCAACCACTAATCTACTTTCCATATTTATGAATTTGCCTATTCTGGACACTTCATGTAAATGGAATCACACAATATGTGGTCTTTTGTGATTGACTCCTTTCACTTAGCATAATGTTTTTGAGATTCATCCATATTGTAGCATTTAGCAGTATTTCATTCCTTTTTATTGCCAAATAGTATTCTGTTGTATGGATGCAACATTTTCCACTCAGTTTTACTGAGATACAGTTGGCATATAACATTATGTAATTTTAAGGTATACAATGTATTGATTGGATGCATTTATAAATAGCAAAATGATTACCACTGTAGTATTAGCGACCACCTCCATCCTGTCACATATTTGCCATTTCTTTTGTGTGGCAAAAATGTTTAAAATCTATATTTTAGAACATTCAAGTATATACAATATTATCAGCTAATATCACCATGCCGTACATTAGACTGTTAATCTCATACCTGGAAGTTTGTACCATTTGACCAATATGTCCCCATTTTCCCCATTCCTCAACCCTTAGTAACCACTACTCTCTCTCTTCCTTAATTTGTCATTTTTTGATTCCACACATAAGTGATATCATACAGTATTTATCTTTCTCTGCCTGACTTATTTCACTTAACTTAATGCCCTCAATTTCCAACCAAATGGTTTCAAATGGCAGGATTTACTTCTTTCTCATGTTTGAATAATATTCCATTGTATACTTATACCATATCTTCCTTATCCATTCGGCTATTGTGAATAATGAATATAGTAGTGCAGATATCCCTACAATATTCTAATATATAAGAAACCAGAATTGGTATTACTGGATCATATGGTAGGTCTATTTATAATTTTTTGAGGAACCTCCACACTTTTCCATAGGGGCTGTACCAATTTGCATTCTTACCAACAGTGCACTAGGGTTCCCTTTTCTCCTTGTTAACAGTTGCTATCTCTTTTCTTCTTTTTTTTTTTTTTTAAAGATTTTATTTATTTATTCGACAGAGAGAGACACAGCGAGAGAGGGAACACAAGCAGGGGGAGTGGGAGAGGGAGAAGCAGGCTTCCCGCTGAGCAGAGAGCCTGATGTGGGGCTCGATCCCAGGACCCTGAGATCATGACCTGAGCCAAAGGCAGACGCTTAACAACTGAGCCACCCAGGCGCCCCTCTTTTCTTCTTAATAGAACCTTAATTTTAACAGGTGTGAGGTGATATCTCATTGTGCTTTTTTTTCCCACTGTGCTTTTGATTTGCATTTCCCTGATAATTAGTGATGTCGAGGACCTTTTCATGTGCCTCTTGGCTCTCTGTATGTTTTTGGAGATTATTCAGTTCCTCTGCCTCTGTTTAAATTGAGTTGTTAGGGTTTTTTTGCTATTGAGTTGTATTAATTCTTTATATTTTTTAGATGTTAATTCCTTATCAGATATGTGTTTTGTAAATGTTTTCTTCCATTCTGTAGGTTACCTTTTCATTTTATTAATAAGTGTTTTTGCACATCTGGAAAAAAAGTTTTTTAAAAAAGTTGAAAGCTTTTATTATTATTATTATTTTTAAAGATTTTATTTATTTATTTTGACAGAACACAAACAGGGGCAATAGCAGGCAGAGGGAGAGGGAGAAGCCAGCTCCCTGCAGGGAGCCAGATGCAAGACTTGATCCCAGGACCCTGGGATCATGACCTGAGCTGAAGGCAGTTGCTTAACCAACTGAGCCACCCAGGCACCTGAGCAGAAAAGCTTTTAAATTTGAGGTAGTCCCACTTATTTATCTTTGCTTTTGCTGCTTGTGCTTTTGCTCTCATACCCAGGAAATCATTGCTGACACCAATGTCAAGGAGTTTTATCTCTAGGTTTTTTCCTAGGAGTTTTATAGTTTCAGGTCTTAAAGTCTTTAATCCATTATGAGTTCATTTTTATTAGTGGTGTAAGATAAGAGTAAGAACCACATTCTTCCACTTGTGGTTATCCACTTTTCCCAACACCATTTTGAAGGGACTATTCTGTGTCCACTGAGTATTCTTGGCTCCCTTGTCAAATATTAGTTGACCATATATGCAGGAGTTTCTGGGCTTCCAATTCTGCTTCACTGATCTATGTGTCTATTTTTATGCAGTACCACACTGTTTTCATTACTATAGCTTTGTAGTATAATTTGAAACCAGGAAGTGTTATGCTCCAGTTTTGTTCTTTTTTCTCAGTGTTGCTTTGGCTATTTAGAGTCTTTTGTTGTGCCATACAAATTTTATTTTATTTTTTTAATTTTTGTGGAAAATATAATTGGGATTTTGATAAGGATTGCGTTGAATCTATAGATGGTTTTGGGTAGTATAGACATTTTAACAATACTAATTCTCCTGATCCTTGAATACAGGGTATCTTTCCATTTGTTTGTGTCCTCCTTATTATTATTTTTTTATCAAAGTCTTATAGTTTTCAGTGCAGTTATTTTATGTCCTTAGTTAGATTTATTCCTAATTATTGTAGTGTTTCTGATGCTATTGTGAATGGAATTGTTTTCTTTATTTCTTTTTCAGATGTTTTGTTGGTGGTCTATAGAAACAAAATGATTTTCTGTGTGATAATTGTATCTTGCAACTTTATTTAATATGTTGATTAGTTCTAGAAGTTTTTTGATGGAGTTCTTAGGATTTTTTGTATATGGGATCATATATGCAGACAAAAGCAATTTTACCTCTTCCTTTTCTGTTTGGATGCCTTTGATTTCTTTTTCTTCCCTGAGTGCTCTGGCTAAGGCTTCTAGTGCTATGCTGAATAGAAGTGGTGAGAGTGGGCACCTTTGTCTTGTTTCTGATCTTAGAGAAAGAACTTTCAACGATTCACCATTGAGTATGATGTTAGCTGTGGTTTTGTCATATATGGCCTTTATTGTGTTGAGGAATGTTCCTTCTATACTTAATTTTTGAGTATTTTTATAATAAAAGGATGTTGTACTTTGTCAAATGCTTTTTCTGCATCTATTGAGATGATCATATGATTTTTATCTTTTATCCTATTAATATGGTATATTACATTTATTGATTTGCATATGTTGAACCATCCTTATATCCCAGGTATTATTGCCATTTAATCATGGTGAATGATTTTTTTAATGTGCTGTTGAATTTGGTTTGCTATATTTTGTGGAATATTTTTGTATCTATATTCATCAGGGATAATGGTCTGTAATTTTCTTTTCTTGTAGTATCCTTATCTGGCTGTGGTATCAGAGTAATGCTATCCTCATAAAATGAGTTTGGGAGTATTTCCTCCTTTTCAATTTTTTGGAAAAGTTTCAGGATTACCATTAATTCTTTAAATGTTTGGAAGAATTCACCAGTGAAACCATCTGGTCCTTGGCTTTTCTATTTTGAGAGATTTTTGATTACTGATTCAATCTCTTTACTTGAAATTGGTCTGTTCAGATTTTCTATTTCTTCATGTTTCTTTTTTTTTTTTTAAGATTTTATTTATTTGAGAGAGAGAGAGCATGAGCAGACAGGAGGGGCAGAGGTAGAGGAAGAAGTAGGCTCCCTGCTGAGCAGGGAGCCCGATGCGGGCCTCAATCCCAGGATCCTGGGATCATGACCTGAGCCGAAGGCAGATGCCCAACCGACTGAGCCATGCCTGTGCCCTCATTTCTTCATGTTTCAGTCTTCGTGGACTCCATGTTTCTAGGAATTTATTTCTTCCAGTTTATCTGGTTTGTTGGTGTATATTTTTCATAGTAGTCTCTCATGATCCTTTGTATTTCTGTGGTATTGGCTACAGTGTCATCTCTTTAATTTCTGGTTTCATTTATTTGAGTACTCTCTGCATTTCTGTGTTACTCTAGCTAAAAGTTTGTTGATTTTTTTTTTTAATCTTCTAAAAATGTCAGCTCTCAGTTTCAATGACCTTTTATATTTTTGGTCATGAAGCCCAATGTGGGGCTCAAACTCATGACCTTGAGATCAAGACCTGAGCTGAGATCAAGAGTCAGACTTAACCTACTGAGTCTCCCAGGTGCCCCTGCTCAGTTTTTATTTCATGTATTTATCTGGTCTTTGTTAATTCCTTTCTGCTAATTTGGGCTTGGTTTGTTCTTTTACCAGTTCCTTGAGGTGTAAAGTGAGGTATTTGAGCTATTTTTTGTTTCTTGAGGTAGTCTGGAATCACTATAAACTTCCCTCCTAGAACTGCCTTTAGGGGCACCTGGGTAGCTCAGTTCGTTGAGTGTCTACCTTTGGCTCAGGTCATGATCCCAAGATCCAGGGATTGAGCCATGCATCGGTCTCCCTGCTCAGTGGGGATTCTGCTTCTCCCTCTGCCCCTCCCCCTGCTTGTGCTCTCTCTCTCTCTCTCAAATAAATAAATAAAATCTTTAAAAAAAAGAACTGCTTTTGCAGTCTCCCATATGTTTTGATATGTTGTGCTTTCATTCTCAGTGGTTTAAAGATATTTTTTTCTTTCCTCTTTTTTTTTAGAGAATGAGAGAGAGAAAGCATGTGCACACATGTGTGCATGAAACTTGTTGGGTAGGTGGGCAGAGGGAGAGGGAGAGAAAGAATCTTAAGCAGGTTCCACTCCCGGCTTGGGATCTAACACCAGGCTCGATCTCATAAGCCTGAGATCATGACCTGAGCTGAAATCAAGAGTCACTTAATCAACTGAGCCACCTAGGTGCCCCTCCCTTTTGATTTCTTTGTTGACCCATTCAGGAGCATGTTGTTTAATCTCCATATATTTATGTTTTTTCTAGCTTTCTTCTTGTTATTGATTTCTAGTTTCATTGTGTTTGGAAAACATACTTGGTATGATTTCAGTCTTCTTCTTTTTTTTATTTCAGTCTTCCTAAATTTGCTAAACTTGTTTTGTGACTATCATGTGATTGATCCTGAAAAATATTCCATTTGCACTTAAGAATGTATATTCTACTGCTGTTTGATGGAATGTTTTGGATATGTCTGTTGGGTTCATTTGGTCTAAAGTTTGTTTCAAGTCCATTGTTTCCTTACTGATTTTCTGTCTCAGTGATTTATTTGTTGTTGAAAGCAAAGAATTGAGATCCCCTACTATTATTGTATTATTTTCTATTTCTCTCTTTAGGTCTGTTTATATTTTCTTGAAATATTATAGATGTTCTGATGTTGTGTACATATATATTTGTTTGTTTTATTTTCTTGATGTATTGACCTTTTACCATTACATAATAACTATCTTTGTCTTTTGTTACCATTTTGGGCTTAAAGTTTATATTGTCTTATTTTAGGATAGATTTTTGTTTTGTTTTTGCTTGCATAGAGTATCTTTTGCTATCCCTTCACTTTGAATCTCTGTATATGTTTACAGCTGAGGTGAGTCTCTTGTAGTCAGTGTATAGTTGGATCTTGTTTTTTTTAACCATCTGGCCACTCTATGCCTTTGATTAGAGAATTCAATCCATTAACAATTAGAGTAATTATTGATAGGCAAGAACTTACTAACGCCATCTTATTGTTTTCTGGCGTTTCATGGTTCCATTTTTTTTTTTTTTTTGCTTTCTTTATGCCTTCCTTTGCAATCAATGATTTTCTGTAGTGGTATGCTTTGTTTCCTTTCTCTTTATCTTAGTGTATCTATTTTAGATTTCTACTTTGTGATTCCCATGAGGTTTACATAAAACATCTTGTAGATATAACATTCTATTTTATGCTGATAAAAATTTAACTTTGCTTGCATGCCAAAACTCCATCTTTTATTCTCCCTCTTTGTACATTTTTGATGTCAACATTTACATTTTTATTGTGTCTCCATCCATTAACAAGTTGTTGAAGCTATAGCTATTTTTTTAAAAATATGTATTTATTTATTTTAGAGAGAGAAAGCACATGGAGGCAGAGGGAGAGAGAGAATCTCAGCAGGCTCCCTGCTGGGCATGGAGCCCAGTGTGGGGCTCAGTCCCACAACCCTGAAATCATGACCTGAGCTGAAATCAAGAGTCAGACACTTACTTTACCAACTGAGCCACCCGGCGCCCCTGTCTTTTTGTGATCTTAACTATCTCTTGGATACATCTTTTCATTTGGCTCAGGAAACTTTCTAGAGCACAGTTTCTCTCATGTGTTTGAAATCATGTTTGTTTTCTGGGAACACAGAATATGCCAGGTGTGGTTTATTTTTTTCTGTTCTAGGTGGGATTTGTATATCCTCTAAGACTCCTAGATTCTTTTAATAAAGAACACATATTACTTTAGACAAAGATGTAGTTTCTAGGGTTGCTTTGAGAGTTTGTGGGTAGAGACTATTATTGCTGTGGGAATACTTTTGACTGTGACAGTGTTGAAAAATATATGTGTTGTCAAATTTATAATTTTACTTCCTCCCACTTCCAGCTTTACATAGCAAAGTAGTATTTCATTCAAGATCACTAAATATATATGTATATATATGTGTGTATATGTATATATGTGTATATGTATATATACTTAAAGTAATATTGTAGCTTAAGGAAAAAGGCAGGTGAAGGGCCATATTTTGGAAGCTAGAATTTAAGAAGGATCTCTAAGCTGCTAGGTACTTGTTTTTGTGATCTCAGGCTGCTGTAACAAAATACCATAGATTGGTGGCTTAAACAACGGGGATTTATATCTCACAGTTCTAGAGGCTGGAACATTTGAGATCACGATGCCAACATGGGTGGGGGACACAAACATTCAGTCCATGATAGCACTGTAAAAGAAGTCAGGGACCCTGATGATGTCTTTATCACAGAATGTTACATTTCCTTTTCCTTTGCCTTAATAAACTTATTTTCTTTCATCTAGGAAGATTTGAGGATTTAATCAACAGCTCCACCATCCCTTTCTCAACCCCAAAACAGAAGTTATTGTTTCTTTACATACAATATACATACATTGTGTACATTAAAAGCTTTAGCTCAGGGGTGTTTGGCTCAGTCAGTTAAGCATCTGCCTTCGGCTCAGGTCATGATCTTGGGGTCCTGGGATCGAGCCCCGCATTGGGCTCCCTGCTCAGCAGGGAGTCTGCTTCTCCCTCTCACTCTCCCTCTCAAATAAATAAATAAAATCTTAAAAAAAAAAAAAGCTTTAGCTCATTGCTCACATTGTCTTTTGCCATCTTGCACACAGCTTAGTCAGCTCAGAGAACTTTTTAAGGCAGAATTTACCTCAAGCATGTAACTGCCTTTGAAAATATAACATCCAAAAGAAAAAAAAAAAAGAGGAAGGAAGAAAGATGAAGGAATGTTTGTTAAATTTTTATTAAGCCTAATGATTATTCTTTTAGGGCATTGCTAAACTTTTTGTTTCAATGAATAAAAACAAATTGAGAAATTTCACATGACACACTAATCTAGTGATTGCAACGTACTTAATGGAAATTTCTACTGGTTGTTTTGGGTGTTGCTTTCCCAATTTCCTTTTGTCTTTGCTCTGTCTCCCAGAGTGAATCAAAGGAGACTTGTCTTTGAAAAGACTTCTTCTTTTGACTTGTCTTTTATATGGGGAACTTTCTGATCTTACCAGAATAAGTAAGATTAATATTCAATCTCAAGTATTTCTGAAGGTATACTCCTTACCCACGGAAATACACACTTGGGGCAAAAATAGAAGAGGCTTCTCATTCTGCCAACCACTGGACAGCAAGAGAGTTAACCCACAATGGGGCGAGAAGAACCTCAAAATAAATGTGAGTACATTCTCTCCTCTCAGTTTTAAAGAGGTAAATGTAATTATGACTAAGATTTAAAAATATGAATTAATGATAGTTGCAGTTGTGAAAATTGAAGATGATGATGATGAGGAGTTAAAGGAAATGACAATGACTTTGGTGAAGAGGAAGGTCATAGATAGATTCAAGTATGTTGGGTAAGAGAAACTTCTTTGTGAAACATAAATTGGGCCAAGAGAAGAGATAAATTATACAAAAGAAAAATAAGATGGAAAGAAAGAGAGTAATTTGGGAAGCTTCTTTTAAAGGCAAGAGGAAGAAGGAAGATAGACAAAACACACTGACTAAGGCTCACAGTTTACCTGAGGCTCTGACTTTATCCCATTTTATGCTGTACTTAAGGGTCACAATGTATTTGTATTACAAGAATATTAAGCAATATTTTTGAGAAATAGAACAAATGCAGTAAAATATAATTTTAAAATTAATGTTTTGCTTCACCTCATCGCTCCACCATGGCAAACTTCAATGGGACCATAATGTACACTGGTCCTGAAACACAACTTTTTATATAACAATACGTCTTGGAGACTTTTTCTGTCAATACATACTGATATATAGGATTATTTGAATCGCCGTGAAGAATTCCATCATAAAGATTCACCATCATTTAGAATCTGTACTATTAATAATACACATGCAAGTATTGATCTCTGGTGGGTTTTTTTTTCTATTTCCAAAAGTACTGCAATGAATATTCTTCCATATAAATAAGTTCAATTATTTCTATATGATAAAACTCTAGAATTGAAATTGTTGTGGCAAATGTGATGCATTTAAAAATTGATAAGTGCTACTAACTTGGTCTGTCTAAAGGCTTTCTAATTTATAGTTTAGCATATGCATGTGTTTCCTCACCAAAAGAGTTTATTTCTTCTCAGTCTTGCTGATACTACATATTTTCTATTTTCTTTTAAAAAGCTCATATGTGAAAATTATACCATAATATTTTAGTTTACATTTCTTTGATCATACTTTTTTGTTTAATGGTCATTTATAATTTCAGCAAACTAAATTTTCAGCAGATTTCCTGGTCAAACTTTTGCTCAGTTTTCAAATTGATTTTTGAAATTCTCTGTACAGTCTAGACATTAATATTGTGACAAAATTTTCTTTCATATGTCCCTTGTGTTTTAACATTATTTGTGTTATATGGATGTTTTAATATTTATGGACCCAAATTATCAATTTTTTATGATTTTTGGGTTTTCTGTCTTATAAAAAGCCTTTCCCTTCAAAAAAAAGTTTACATTTTAATGTATGTATGTATGTATGTTTTTATCTGTAAGCTCTAAAACTGATTTATTCAGGAGGAAATCTTTAAGCTCTCCTCTAGATCTAAAATATTGTGGATGATCTCGTATTTAGCTTGCTTCTCAGTAGAATATCTTCCCTAGTTGTTCTGGCAGAGAAGACAATGTATTTATCTTTCCTTTTGTCCTAGTAGGAGGCCAGCATTACCAGCTGATCCCGTGGGCCATTGCTGTTTTTTTCATCTCACTTCTCAGTGCTTGTTTTATTGCAGACTGTTTGGGTAAGTTATTAGCTGAAATGGAACTCACGAATTTCCCCAAACATTCATAAAGTTCCTCTAAGCTTTTTGTTATTTTGATCCCCCCCACCCCCAACATTTCAATCCATATTGCTTTTCAGGGTCTTGAATTTAAAATCCAGAGCTACATTTTTAACCTTCTATTCTTTGATGGTGCTGTCTTGTGTCAGGGAATGACACATGGAAGTTAAACCCTTTTCTATACATATGAAGGTTGGTGGCTGTAGTAAATCATTCCCCATTTTTGACTGAGATTACAAAGGGCTGTATCTTATCAGTAAAGAATAACCAGCAAAAACGCAACTTTCAGATGGACCATAGTCTGGCTTTGAAAAGAAGAACAGTTGAAAGGTTTGTTCTTTCTAATAGCAAGACCTTGTATAAAGTTATTATAATTACAGTAATACAGTTTAGGTGCAAGTACAGACAAATAGACCAGAGGAAAGGAATAGAGGGCTTAGTTACAGATCCTGCATGTATGAACTCTTTATATAAAACAGAAGGGGGTACTGCAGTCACAGGGAAAGGACAACTTTGTTCAATTAATGTGCTAGAGCACCACTGATTATCCTTATTCAAAAAATGAAATCAGTCTCCTGTATATCATAGACAAAACCAACCTGATGTGGATTCTTGGCCAAATGTGAAAAGCAAATCAATAATGCTTTTTAGAAAATAAATGGAGAATATATTCATATCCTCAAGGCAGGGAATGATTTCTTAAGTCATAAAATGTGCTAGCCAATGAAGAAAATATTGACCAATTATACTATATTAAAGCAAGAATTAGTGTACAACAAAAATACAAAGAAAGAAAACAGCCATAGGTGTTTGTAATGCATATAATTGATAAAAAAATTAATGTACGGTATATATAAACAATTCTTTCAAATCAGTAGGAAAAAAATCCTGACAATACAGCAGGAAAATAGGAAAATTTTGAATAGGCACTATAGGAAAGAAAAATTGAAATGTTTAATGAACACACAAAAAATGTCAAGCTCATTAGTTTTCAGGGAAATGAAAATTCAACTCCCAATGAGATACCATTGCAAACATACCAGGATGGCAATAATTAAAAAGTCTGGCACTATTAGATATTGATGATGATGTGGAGCAACTGGACCTCCAAAGAATTGCTGCTAGTGGGAGCATAGAGCAGTACAACCACTTTGGAAAACTTTGCCACTATCATAGTTGGCACTATGTATATTCCATTACCAGCAATTCCACTCAGGCATATAGCCTACAGAATGCATGCTTATGTGCTCTAGGATGCATGATCAAAAATGCTCAGAATGGTATAGTTCATAATAGTCAAACACTGGAAGCAATGCAAATGTCGACCAGAAGAAAAATATATAAATACATTTTAGTGCATTAAGAAATAACACTAAGCAAAAGACAGAACCAAAATAATGCATATTTTATCATTCTATTTATATAAAAGTTCAAAGCAGGCAAATCTGATCTGTATGGTATAGGGATATGTTATCAAGTGGTAAAATTGTGAAGCAAAGCACAAAGTGATTACTTCAAAATCCATGGCATAGTTACCTTTAAGAGAGAGGAAGTGGGTTGTATTTGGGATGTGAAGGCCACCTGGGGTGTTGGCAATGTTGTGTTTCTTAAGCCAGATTGTTGTTACCTGGAGTTTTCACTTTACAATAATTTGATTAACTGTACATTTGTGTTTTTCACTTCTTTGCACTTGGTTATGTTTCAAAGTAAAAATATTTATTTATTTATTTATTTATTTATTTATTTGAGAGAGAGAAAGGGGGAGAGAGAGTGCAAACGGGGTAGGCAAGGGGCAGTGGGGGAGAGAGAGAGAATATCTTAAGCAGGCTCAATGCCCAGCGCAGAGCCCAACATGGGGTTTGATCTCACAACACTGAGACCATGACCTGAGCCAAAATCAAGAGTTAGACAACCAACTGAGCCACCCAGGTGCCCCTCGAAGTAAAAATATTTAAAAGATAAATAAATATATATGGCTCATAAAACTTGGCAGAACTATCACAATGTTTACTAAAAATCTCCACTCTTACACAGATTCTGATGGAAAAATATGCTTAAAAGCATATATACATAAAGGTTTGCAGAACTACTCCCATAAAGCACAAAATGGATAATATGATAATAAAAATGTTAGTTTTTGACAACTCTTTTCAACCTATTCACCTGGAGCTGGAACAAAGGAACTGGGTAGTAAGAATAGGAGTTACTTACCTTAACTCTTAGGGGAAGAGAAGGACCAGAATGATCAGCTCCTATTTCCCTAATTAAGTGATCATATAGGAAAAGAAAACTAACTCTTTTCCCTTTTGACAGTGACTCATCACAACATTCTACGCTGCAGGAGAGACACAAGAGTGTTCAAGTTACCAGAGTACCACACGAAGCTGACATGCACCAGAGAGAAGTCAAAATTGACAGGTAGATAGAAAAGGGCATAGGGGCGCCTGGGTGGCTCAGTTGGTTGGGCGACTGCCTTTGGCTCAGGTCATGATCCTGGAGACCCGGGATCGAGTCCCGCGTCGGGCTCCCTGCTCGGCGGGGAGTCTGCTTCTCCCTCTGACCCTCCTCCCTCTCATGCTCTCTGTCTCTCATTCTCTGTCTCACAAATAAATAAAATCTAAAAAAAAAGAAAAGGGCATAGGAGAATTTCTTTCTTACTTCCATTTCCATTTAGGTTCATAATCTGATTTAAAGTAATCAGTAGTAAACCAGGAGAGATTAAAACAACAAGAGTATCTGGTGTAAGAGTGAACATCAATAAAAGAAATAGATTTCTCATGACTGTAATCAGTTGAATAACTGGAGAATATAACAACACATTTAGGATCCATTTTTGGCATCCAAAATATAACATTAATTTAATTCCATTTTCTTTTAATTCAGCCATATCTTAAGGACTGTTTCCTCCTAGAATATACAGCTTTGCTGAAGTGACTTTGTCTCTTATTAAGCTAGAATTTGTAAAATCCCCCATCCTTTGGGAGGATGGGGAAATGCTTGAGAGTTCTAGTAGGTTCTCTACCCCCTTTAGATAAAATTTCCTGCGAAAGGCTTTGTCCTAGAAGCACTTCAAATATGGAAGTAAATACATGTAAGGACATTGAAAAATGATGTTGTCTTCTGAGAGAATATCTTGTAATTTTCGTATAGTCACTATGTGATTCAGATACTTTTGCTCAGAAATATTTAGAAATGTAATTTTCAGGATTTTTAAAAAAGGGGAACAGAATGATTTTGGTAATCCTGGTATTATTTCCAAAAAATGTTAACTGGATAGTTAGCAGAATAGCTATGCAATCTGTTACAGATGAAATGCTCCTTTGTAACTGACTTTCATTTCAATTTTCTCATGAGGGAGCACCTGGAATTGCTGTCCTTTTGGCTGGAGAGCCTTCCAGTCCAACTGCTATTTTCCTCTTAATGACAACAAGACATGGGCTGAGAGCAAAAGGAACTGCACGAGCATGGGGGCTCATCTGGCCACCATCAGCACAGAAGCTGAGTTGGTATGTTGGGAGGCTCCCATCCATCTCTCTGCTGGTTTGAATCTCTTTGCAGAGAAAGAGGAATTGCTCTGCTCTGCCTCTGTGCCTTTGCTTCATCTGTTTTATCTTCCTCCCTCATTTTTCTTCATCTGGCCCACTTCTGGTCTTTCCAGATTTGATTCACATGTTATTTCCTCCAGAAAACTACCCTGACTACCTTCCCTACTCCAGCCTCCCTGTTCTAATTTGGAGATACTCCCATGATATTTTCCGCACTGTGTGATCATGGCACTTACATCACTGTAGTGAGGTTATCTGTTCACTGCCCTGTCTTTGCCGATGACTCTGCTTTATAGAGGGCTGCAGCTGTGCTCTCCTAATCTTTGCATCTCCAAAGTCCTGCATAGTGCTAGGCACACTGGATAGGTCTTGATAAATGTTTGGTGATTAAGTGAATAAATGAATGGTTAAGCAGGACTGAAATAACTTCTCAGGAGAAAGCATAGGAAAAATAATTCAGTTGTGCGGTTGTAATTCTAAGTAAAAAAAAATTCTTAAGCTTAATTCGGTTCTTTAAAAACAAATGTATTTCCTCATGTAATATACTTCTATATATGTACCATAACTCATATTCAACTCTTTTCTTAGTTAGAGGGGTTTCCCAGAGGATTCTGTTCCCATGGCTTTGCAATCTATAGGTTCACCAACTCTTTGAATAAAATGGAACTTAATTTAATACACATGCAATTAAAGAAGGCAATTTTAAAAACAAAAGTTTTTAAAAATCTGATCCTATTAAACATTGTGCTAAGTGATTTGCAAGTATGATCTCCCTTACTCTTCACAGTAACTCTGTGAGGTAGTAGAGTTGTCCTTTTGAAGATGAGAAATCTTGGCAGAGGCAGGATTTGAAAGCAGATCTGTCTGATGACAATGCTTTTGTGCTTAGCTAATAATCTATCTGACCTTTTCTCTCTTTTCCTAATATAATAGCTATTAAATGATAAATGCAAATATACTTATAAAAATTTACATTTTTATGCAGAATTTTATTATTCAATTTTTGGATCAACGATTTTCCTATTTCTTGGGACTTAAGAACCATGAAGGCCGGTGGTCCTTGGTGGACAAAACACCATTTAACCCACATAATTTGTGAGTATGTTGACTGGGGTGAAAGAGCTTTATAGGCAAAGGTGAGAAGATAGCAAGCAGAATTCATTTGGGCTGGAATATACTGATGTAGAAATGCTTACTCAGAAAAGAACATTATGTGTTGAGTAATCTCTATACTAATATACTATGATACTTCTATTAGACAATGCAGCTCCAAATTTTTCACCAGAGGCATTTTCTCTGCATGTCCCCCAACCTACACACACACACACACACACACACACACGCACACACACAAATATAAATATATATTTATATATATATTTTTTTTCTTTCATTTCAGATTATGGCATAAGGGTGAACCGAACAATCAGGAAGAAAATTGTGTTGTCCTTGTTAATGTTCAAGGCAAATGGGCCTGGAATGATTTTCCTTGTAACTTTGAGACAAAAAGGATTTGTAAATTACCTGGAACAGCATTCAACTAGAAACCTCCAAAGGAGTCCTTGTATGGCGACAGAAAAGAAGAACTAATTAGACTAGGGAAGAATGTACCCACACCGTTGGGACAGAGAAAACCTGCTGAGAAAATAAAACATTTTCAGTTATGATGGCCTTATTTATTTTTGTTCTCTTCATTCAAGATAATGTGTTTTTGTGTGGTATGGTGGCAGGAATCATCTTTTCTGTGAGAATCCGTTTTCATTAACTTTCCTTTCTTGACAGTATATCAGAGTACTTCTTTTTCGGTTGGTATGCATCGATTACATACTGAACACAATGGCTCAAATGATGCAATCTCTTAGTCATTGTTTTCCTCTGCTCAGATTTTTAGCTCTTAAGATTCAAACGCAGGGTATTCCAACTGGTAGTGGTATGCCATTCTTTTAGCCCCAGTTATGACAAACCCTCTAAATGTTTGTGTTTTTTTCTTTTTTTAAGATTTATTTATTTATTTGAGAGAGAGAGAGAGAGAGAGAGAGGGAGGAGGGTCAGAGGGAGAGAGAGAATCTCAAGCAGATTCCCCACCAAGCCTGGAGCCTGACGTGGGGCCCAACATGGGGCTCAATCTCACAACCCTGAGATCATGACCTGAGCTGAAATCAAGAGTCAGATGCTCAACCGACTGAGCCACCCAGGCACTCCCTAATCTATTTCTTGCAGTCTGATTATTTTTTATTACCTCTATGGTGACCACCACAGACCACCTTTCTTACCTGGATTATTGCAGTAGCCTCTGACTGGTCTCCCTGTTTCTCCCCTCAGCCCCTTTCAATCTGTTCCCAACTCTCATGGCACTTCTCCTATTCTTCATAATTTCTTTAAGACAGCTGACAGTAATTTCATAAAAATAACTGCAAAATTTATTAGGACATTGTGGTAGTCCTAGAAGTTTGAAACACTTAAAAAATTTAAATTCTGGTTTTGTCTTTGAAAAAGTAAGATATATATGTGTTAAAAAGGCAAACAGGAAAAATATAAATGAAAGTATAAGTTAAATCTTCCACCCTGAACTCCAGTCCCTTGAATGCCTCTTCAGAAAAAATATGATTGTCGTTTCTTATATGTATTTCTGTATATGTTTAAATATGTGTTATATAAATGTATATACATATATAACCTACCTTTTTTTACACTAATAGAAACATTATCTACATTGTCTTAAACATCTTGCAATTTTTTCCCCCATGAATCTCAGGGGTTTTGTCTGTTTTTCATTATAAGTGTACTCTTTTATCCCCATCCCTTCTTTCCCCCTTTCCCTACCACCTCTCCTCTGGTAACCATCAGTTTGTTCTCTATAATTAAAAGTCTGTTTCTTGGTTTGTCTCTCTTTCTCTTTTTTTCCTTTGCTCATTTGTTTTGTTTCTTGTATTCCACATATGTGAAATCATGTGGTATTTGTCTTTCTCTGAGTGACTTACTTCATTTAGCATAATACACTCTAGCTTCATCCACTTGGGCAAATGGCAAGATTTCATCCTTTTTTATGGCTGAATAATATTCTGTTGTATATATAGCACATATTCTTTATCTATTCATCAATTGATGGACACTTGGGCTGCTTCCATAGTTAAGCTATTGTAGGTAATGCTGCAATAAACATCTGGGTGCATGTATCCCTTTGAATTAGTGTTTTTGTATTCTTTGGGTAAATACCCAGTAGTGTGATTACTGGATCGTATGGTAGTTCTATTTTTAACTTTTGAGGAACCTCCATATTGTTTTCCACAGTGGCTGCATCAGTTTGCATTCCCACCAACAGTGCAAGAGGATTCCTTCTTCACATCCTTGCCAACACTTGTTGTTTTTTGTGTTTTTGATTTTAGCCTTTCTGGCAGGTGTGAGGTGATATCTCCCTGTAGTTTTGATTTGTGTTTCCCTGATGATGAGTGATGTTGAGCATCTTTTCATGTGTCTATTGGCCATCTGGATGTCTTCTCTGGAGTAATGTCTGTTCATGTCTTCTGCCCATTTTTTAATTGGATTATTTGTTCTTTGGGGTAATCATCTTACATTTTTTACTTAAAAATATAGTTTGGGAAATGTTTTATACCTTGTTCCAAATAACTAAATAGTGTTTCATTATATCGGTATATCATAATCTGAAATAACCTTTAAGTGACAAAATATTTCCTTTATATAATAAAAATCAACAAAATAATGGCTGTGAAAGAAACCGTGAGAACAATCCCAGTTCAGATCAGAAAAGGAAGACAGTTCCAAGAGGATTTCTTTTCTTCTTGAAAATATGGGACTGATAAGATGTATTTGAATGCATTGAGATGTGATGTACAATTCTGCATAGTTAAGGGATGCATTATTAATCAGTACATAGAAAACTAGATAAATAAAAAATGCTGCCAATATTAGCTATACAAAAAGCAAAATGTGTTTAAGAATGTATATAATATAATATATAATCATGATACAGTACAAGATTCAGCTGTGAATAATATTTACATATTCATAATAACATACAAATAAAAACTTTTGATAATGAGCATGTATCATTTTCACCAAATGTATTAGAATGGTTTTTCTTTAAAATATTTAGGGCCCAAATGGTAATATTTACATCTTAACAGTGGTTTACTTTGGGAATACAGTCTTGGGACTACAGATGATTATACTCTTTTATTTTTTGGAACTTTCTGGCTTTTCTGATGCCTAAGTATTTTTGTAGGTCCTATTGTAAAATATATTTTAAGATAGTTTCAACCAGATGATCTACCCCTCAGAATTTTCCAGATAAATAACTTGGGTTCTGTTGATCTTTAACCACTAAACCCTGAGTGATTGTTTCTTTTCTTGCCAAACTTTGAAGATAAAGTTAATTGCATTACAAATTATAAATACATGGTGATAATGTATACTAATTTCATATATCTTTCAATATTAAAATAAAATTTAAAATATCAAATTATAGCCAACAACAGAGAAACAATGGTGAACAAAAGCATTTCCATATGTCTTTCATTGATGTTTATAATTTGAAAAAAGAGAATTAGAAAGTAGAAGATATATGTACTGGATTACTTTTTGGTTGAATGACTTTTGGTTTAAAGGCATATTGGTTTCAAAACCACATGTGATCCCTTATACCTAAGAGGAATAAACATTTGTAGGGAAAGATAATACATTATATTCACTTATTCAGTTGAATTTTCCCATTTCATGATTACACATTCATTCCAATATATGAATTTTGAGGGTCTCTTTATGGTGCTGTGTGCAAGAAACATGGTTATTAAAGGTGCTATGTTATTTAAATATTCTTGAATAACCTTATCAGTACTGAAAAAAATATCAGGCAAATAGTGGATAGGCTTGAGATAGGAAATTGTCAAGCTGAATGTTCTCCTAGAACAATTTGACTGTTGGACCCTAGCTGAACAATAGCCACAAACTCAGGTGAGATTCAGTTATTCAGTGGAAGAGAATAAAGAGGAAAGGGAGTTCTTGGGATGAACGGACTGAATAATAGTCTGTTTGGAGCTGAAGCTTAGCATGGCCTTTTCCTAGCGAGACACAGTCAAGGCCTTTACCCAGGAAGTCCACATGTCTTTGGAGCAGGAATAAGTTTCATGACTTGAGGGCGTTTCTTACTCTTGTACAGGAAAACATAGTGAGGATACCTGCTCGGGCAGGGGTAAAAATGGGTGGTAAGCAATCAAGAAGACAAGGCAGGCTTTTCAGGAGGCAGAAAGAAAAAGAATTGACCAAAGCCTGAATTCAGGGGATTGTTCAAAGTCACTTTGAAAATCCTCTTCTTGCTGGGCTCTGTACTTGCTCTATGTCCCTCTATTTTCACATCAGTATTCACAAATGAAGCAAATGTGCCCAAAGGAGCATAATTTTCTTTTCCTGGCATTAGTTCGAGAATTGCTTGGTAAGTTTTGAGAAATCCTGAGACCAATATGGAGAAACAAGCACATCAATCAGTATCACAAATTATAACATTTGAAATGACTTATTTTTATTGGTAGCGAAAGCAACAAAGTCCTCCCGAAGTCCCTATGGAGTCCTCATTAAATGCGGCACACAGTTCTCTCAGGTTGGAGTTGTGTTCATGCTCTTGTGTCTCCATATTTATGCATTTAAGTTGTGCTTTCTGCTCTTAGAGAATTTTTTTGTTGCTTGAGACATTTATTTCTGGCAGTTCACAAATCCGAAACATATTGAAGAAACAAGGCACATCATTCCAATTTTTCCTGGGATTTGAAGAGTCTCGGATGGTGGCACAGTCCTCCACTGTCACTATATTATTGGGCTCCCCGACATCCCAGAAGCTGAAAGAGAATAATGCAGGAGATTTAAAATCCCAGCTAGAAGAAGTCAAGTCATCTACTATGCTAGGCAAATGATATTTGTGTTGTATAACTTCACAACAGTTTTGTTAGTTAGGCATTATAATCTCCATTTTATTTTATTATTTTATTGATTTTTTTAAAGATTTTATTGATTTGGCAGAGAGAGAGGAAGCGCACAAGCAGGGGGAGAGGCAGAGGGAGAGGGAGAAGCAGACTCCCTGCTGAGCAGGGAGCCCCACTTGGAGCCTGATCCCAGGACCCCGAGATCACAACTCGAGCTGAAGGCAGACACTTAACTGAGCCACCCAGGCGCCCCTATAATCTCCATTTTATTGATAAGGAAAAGGAATCCCAGAAAAGCTAAACCATTTGTCTAAGTCATAGAGTTTATGAGGAGTGAAGCTGAACTGGATATTCCTGACATTCTATTCTGTCATGCTCCCTCATGGTTGTCCACCCATAAGGAGTAGCTATTGATATTCGGTGGGTCTATTTCCTTTGCACTCATATCTCATCTTAAGTTTGGTTCCTTATATTCCACACTGAGTTTGTACTCACTTAGGTACATACCTCAGTGGTGGTACAGTGCTGTAGTGAAGCAACTTTCTAAAGTCTCAGCGCATCTGGCCTGTACTCTTAGAACTGACATTAACCTTCCTGACCTTTAGTTTCCTTAAATGCTAAGTGAAGATTAATAATATCAATGTATCTCAGAAAGGTGTAATTTAGGTAAAATGAAATAATGAATGAGATAAAAACTTTGAAAACTCCGAAGTGCTGTGCTCTAATGATGTAAGGTCATTATTAAGGAGAAAAGAGACACTCCATAAATCTGCTTTTCAAATCACTATTTTTGTCTCATTTACTAGTTTGGGGCATAAGACTCTGAATTTCACTCTGTCTCTGCAGCATTTCCAATGAATTAGTCTTTAATTCTAACCCTCTCCTTCTTTTCATCTGTTATTTCCCCTTTAATCAAATAGTCTCAGAAGTGGGAGCACTAGATCCTCATGCTTCCTTCGTCTATCTTCTTGCATGTCGTTATCACCAAAGTTTGACCTGAAGATATCTCATGGAACAGAAGGAGGTTCTGAGAACTCCATGCAACAATGGTCTAACTCTGGGATTTGAGACAGTGTTAAAATTCTCCTGCAAGAAGGAAATTACCTCAGAGTTTCTGACAAAGGTGTTCCATCTACCCATTGCCACTGACCCTCATTCACCTGGTCTGTCAGTCCAATAAAGAACTCTCTCCTTTTAGGTTTCGCAAAGTAAAGGAATTCCTATGGAAGCAACACGATAAAAAAAAAAAAGGAGATCAATTATTCCAATTTTGAACAAATGTTGACGGTAATTGTTATTAAAAGATAAAGTAGGACATTTACTACAGATAATAGATAAGTGGCTCTGAAAGTGTAAGATCATGGAGGATTATCTCCTCATTTTTTTTTATTGTGGTAAAAATATACCTACTGTAGAATCAAATCTTTAACAGACAAGGAGGTTCTCAATAACTCATTCAAAGTTTATCTACTGTTATTTGTAGCAAAATCTACTGTATATATCCAGCATGAAACATTATTCATCACAGCTTAAAGATAGTGGACGCATCTTTGACATATCTGACATAATCATGTGATATGCTCATCAATCTAATAGCCATTCTAAAATGAACTCCCAGCCCTTCCCCCTGCCCCTGCCCTGTCTTCCTAATAAAGAAACTGAACATGAAAATTCCCTTTTTTTAAGACTCTTCTAGTGATGAAAATAGAGTAAGTATCGACTTACAAAAATAGTAGGAACAGTATGCGTTTCAATACATTCATTTAACAAATAGTAACTGTGGTCCAAACACTGTATACACGTATGGAGAAAGGGATAGATCCTGTGAAGAAGGTCACATTGACACCAGAGGAGGCTGCACTCCAACTACCTGCTCCTCCTGCGTGTTGATAACAACCAGATGGGCTCCCATGTTGGAGCAGTTTTTTAAACTTGATGCCCAGGACATGGTGTTAGTAGAAAAGAAGTAGCAGCTAGATTGAAAATGTACCCAGTCCGATGGACAGCAATTTTTGACTGAACCTAGGAGGAGAGAAGTTTCCATGAGTGTCCTAGCCCAGAGGAGCATCATGTAGCATTTTGCTAAGACTTGGAACAAGACTATATATAGAAGAGCGTAGGGAGTATATTTCTGAAATATTTCCAAATTCCCTATTCTATATATTTTTTTCTCCTTCACCTCATTTGGAAGCAAGTGAAGAATGGAGAGAAAATGCATTCCTGGAGATAATACCTTCCACTTCTAGATTTTCTGTTAAGACATATCTCAAATTTATTCTAAAAGTTTTCTATAATGTCCCCAAGATTTCCTGTCTCAATGCTAATTGCATTTTCAAAGTTCTAAAACTGTCTTCTTACCAATTCCTCAGCATTCTCATATAGTACAGGCAAGATTTTACATTTCGTTTTTGAAAAACAGAACATCATCCAACTACTTTACTTGTCCCCAAATCAATCTAGAAGCCAAAAAAAAAAAAAAAAGTGTTGATATAAGGGCTTCTGGGTGGCTCAGTTGTTTAAGCATCTGCCTCTGGCTCAGGTCATGATCCCAGGGTCCTGGGATGGAGCCCCGCATCAGGCTCTCTACTCAGCGGGAAGTCTGCTTCTCCCTCTGCTCCTCCCTGACGTTCATGCTTGCACTCTCTGTCTCTCTCTCTCTGAAATAAATGAATAAAATCTTTAAAAAAAACTGTTGATGTATAAATGTTAATGTTCAAATTTGAGGACTATTATACCCGATCCATCATTGGAGCAGGAGAAGTCCATGAACGCCTCATGTAGCTGGAACTTATTCTCATCACAGAGTTGAAAGACACGATATGTCACTGTAAAGAAAGGGGCAGAGTTAATATTCATTACTCTTGATAAAAAATAAATCTTATCATTTTTGTATTTATAACAAAAGTACCAATAATCATCATGGTTTCTTTTTCTTTTCTTTTCTTTCTTTCTTTTTTTTCTATTTGTCCTTCTACACAGAGAGGCACCAAGATTTACTTATTCAAAGAAAGAAGAGGGAATTCACATTTCATGGTTTTCCTGATTTATGAAGATGAATGTACTTTATTTCAGGTCCAAAGGCTCAGAGAAAACAAATGCGTTTTCACTTTCTCTTATGCCAACCCTCCCTACCTTTCTTCCAAAAAGTGATTTTTCATGCCTCTGGCTAGGATCCCATGGAGAAGTTTACCCTATTGATAGGAGTATAAAGGGGAGGGCTCAAGGCCACCAAGGAGATGAAAAGTGTCTATCATTAGAAATGTGTCAGAGGTCGCTGAAATTTGTTAACTGTTCTGTACTAGTTGGGGTTCTAGTTGAGCAATAACCTGGAGATAAATAGGGAAGAAAGTGGAACAGAAATACCCTTTTGGGGGGAAGACAACCCACAGGCAACAAGAAAGATTTTACTCCTAATATTCACCAGGGAGATTAAACTTGACCTTTCGAACTCACCAACACATCTGGTGATAAAACAGGCGCTGAGCAGTAGCATGGAGACCCCAGCAACAGTCCATAAGAGCACTTGGGAAGACAAGCATCTTTTCTCTGTAGAAAGAAATACGCAAACATGGTCAATCTTCCCCTAGCAAGATACAAAAGAAATTCTTATTCAACCACTTATTTCCTTCCCACTTGCACTGTTCTATATAGAGCAATTTTCAAACTTCAGCACGCATCAGAATCATTTGGATGGTGTGTTGAAACACAGATAATGGCGCCTCACCTCTAGAGTTAACAACTCATTAGACCCGGTACTGAGCCAGCAAGTTCCCAGAAGCTGCTGAAGCTGTTGGTCTGGAAACCATCTTTCAGAACCACTAGAATAAGCCATTGCTAATCTTAAGATTCATGAACTGAGACAGATGGGCAATATTTCCTTCCTAAGTCTCCCAGGTTTTTCCCCTTCTTTTCCTATCTTTGTCTTCCCCTCTCTCCCTCTTGCCCCCTCTATTTTTCTTGTCTCTCTCCTGCTCTCCTCTTTTCGGTGTTTCATTTCCCAAACCCTCTGTAAATCAATTCAGATAAAACGTTGGCCAAGCTCTAGTAGCTCTTCTCCCCCTCCCTCCTGATACACATTTTACAGACAGGAAAGTGGGTTCCAGAGAAGTGAGGTGATTTGCCCAACACGACACAGGGAAAGGGTGGGCAGAGCAGTCTGATTCACCTCCCTGGAATCCAGCCCAGTGATCCTCAGTACAACATATGGTCCCTAACCACTGCCTCAGCTTCCTCTCTTGTGTACTGTCTCTGTCTCCCTTCTTTTGTTCTAGTGGAGACTTTTCTATTGTCCTGTCCCTCAAAATATTTATCATGTCTCCCAAAAGAAAGATCTATGAAAGAAAGCGAGAATTGTAAATGTTACCTGTGCCTTGTGATGTAGATGGTTGGGATGAATTCATTCTCTCCCTCTCTCTCTTTCTCCCTCTTTCCCTCTCTCTCTCCTCTTGTCAGTTTCTGAGTCCAGGAGTATTTTGTTGGTAAGATTCAAGGAAAATGAATCTTTTTCTGTTTTTTTAGGAAGTGCAACCCTAAGACATCATAATATTAATGTGTCTTGTGGCTCTGTGTTTCAGTCAGGGTTTCCTTTCTTGCATAAGGAGGACAAGGGATTTTACCGGGTGACAAGTTGACAAGTCTGTCTCCTCACTTCCCAAAACAACTAAATGGGGGAAATGGTGAAGTGGTTAAATATCAACAGAAATGGGCTGAGCGTGCAGACACATCAGGGGCTGAAAAATACTGGTGGAAAAATTTTGGTGGATAAAATTTCTCTGCTTTCTTCCAGGCCTCACTCATCCTTCAGTCTGCCCTTGACATTTGTGGGGCCCTCCTCTGCACTTCTAATTTCACTTTCAGTCCTTGCCACCACACATTTGTTAACTGGTAAGGGGACAGACTCCAAATCTTCACACTTGGCGCAGAGCTGGGCATATAGTATATGCATTACAACTTAGCCATGTGAATTCCTTTTCCTATTTTATGTTTTTTTCTTCCTCCTTTGCTTGCTTCTCTTGAACCTTCTGGATTTCTCTCGTGTTGTGCATGTTGCATTGTGGGTTTGTATCTCTTCTATCAAAGTGTTCAACACTAAGCAATCTCACAGGTCTGCCCCAGTTGAACCGCCTCACATGGTATGACTACTTTGAAATTCAGCTCCATTCCTCATGTCAAAACAGCTTCTGGAGCCTTCGAGACTCAGCAAGTAGTTTCATTCTATTCTTCTAAATTATTTAGGGATTTTTGTTTTATATTAGGGCCTATTTTAGGAGAAGTAAATTTGAATGTCAGAAGAAGCAATTTCAGTTAGACATGAAAATATCATGTTTCTCTGGAAGGTTAGTTAGATGTAGTAGTGTTCCACTCCCTTCCTTAAAAATACTTAAGAACAAGATCAAACTGGTCTCTACTGATTAAAATTCACAAGTGACAGGAGGCATTAGTTATATATATATATGACCTGGTAATCCCCACACCAATGACTCACGGACTTCATATCTTAGAAAATATCCTTGTTTTCAATGGGACTTTTTATTGTTTCAATGTATTGCTCAATTTCCTCTGCATCCTCTATTTTATAGTTATATAGATTTATTAAACAAAATTTTAAAATTCTACATGTATATATCATAAAATATTTGCATCTCTAACATGGATCTTATCAGCATTAGTTTTTGACCAGTAAAAAGAGATGATCTAGTGGATGAGTTAAGTGAATTATTAAATGATGAATCATAATGACTACAGTCAATAATTTGCTATGATCAATCAGTAATAACTAATATCAATAAATGATTATATATTAATAATTTTATGAACATGCAATTAACTAATATTAGTAACCAACAAATTAATATCTTAATATCAGTCAAAATATGTATAGGTTTTTATTCTTTGTTTTATCACTTTTGTAAGTGATTATAATTTTATCACCAAATTATAAAAGTAATATTTTTATGGTTAACAATATGAGAAGAATGTGGCAAATAAAAGACATCCCATCTGTCCTAAGTGCACTCTTCTAAAGTCAACCATGCTTGGGGCACTTGGGTGGCTCAGTTAAGTGTCTGTCTTCAGCTCAGGTCATGATCCTAGGACAAGTCCCACATCAGGCTCCTTGCTCAGTGGGGAGCCTGCCATTCCCCCTGCTTGTGCTCGCTCTCTCTCACTCAGATAGATAATAGAAAAAGATTTAAAGTCAACCATGCTTAATGATTTCTTGTATATACCCTGAGACATTTTCCAAGCTTATGTAGGTCGAGTCTATGTAAGATATTGCTTATTCATTTTTAGTCAAATAAGATCATACCTGCAATACTTTTATGTGTTAAAAACTACTTTTATATTCATCAATGTATTCGGGTATCTATCTTCTTAACTCTATTGTTTAAACTTTTCTGCAATTTATAAACGGGCACAAATAATTTCTAGTTTTTCCTTCCTCTAACACATGAGGTAATGGCTACCTTTATACATATTTACAGGGGCACGCTATTTGGCTCAATGATACATGCCAAATGTTAAAAATCATTATTTGGCTTGAGCTTTCATCATAGAATAACATTCTGGGCTATAACCATAAATATAAAATTTTGTCTGAAGGCAATTTTCTTTTTCTTTTTTTATATTTTTTATATATTTTTAAAGATTTTTATTTATTTATTTGACAGAGAGAGACACAGCAAGGGAGGGAACACAAGCAGGGGGAGTGGGAGAGGGAGAAGCAGGCTTCCGGCTGAGCAGGGAGCCCGATGCGGGACTCGATCCCAGGACCCTGGGATCATGACCTGAGCGGAAGGCAGACGCCTAACAACTGAGCCACCCAGGCGCCCCTGAAGGCAATTTTCATTGCAATTAAATATTAAAGCCTTATTAGAGAAGTATAACACAACGCCATTACATTTGGGAGCATTAATTACTCGACAGAGCAGCTGGTACCTGACTCTTGTGATCCGTACGCTGCTATTTTTTTATAGGATACAAATTTCCTCTTCACTGTAGGAGAATAGAGAACAAGATATTTTTGAATATCTTACTCTTCTCGAATCCCTTCTTATTGCTACTCCTAATCAACAATAAGAATTTCTTTCTGTATCAAATATGATTTTCTATGAATTTTGTTAAGTAAGATTTTGGAATTTTTCTCCCTTACGAAGTTTCAAGGTGGCAAAATTTATATTCTGCTGTTAATTCATCTGTGTAAGATGTAAAAAATTCCCATGTAGAATTTAACTTAAAAGCCTTGTAGCCTAAATGGAAGTTAAATAACAAAACAAATGATTTATCTCATTTTTTAAAGTTTATTACATCTAACAGAGGTATTCTGCAAAGACTAAAATTATGCTATAATTAATTTCTGTTACATTTGTATTATTATCTCAAATTTTATAAATGTATGTGAAGCATATTATTTAAATTTTGGTGAATAATTTTATTAAAGCTATCCAGACACTGTACACTTTTTTTTTTTTGAGATTTATATATTTATTTTAGAGACAGAGAGAAAGAGATAGCACGAGCAGGAGGGCCAGGGAGAGGGAGAGAGAGAATATGAAGCAGACTCCCTGCTGAGCACAGAGCCCAACACGGGGCTCCATCCCAGGACCCTGAGATCATGACCTGAGCCATAACCGAGTCAGACACTTACCAACTAAGCCACCCAGTGCCCCTGCACTCTTTTTAAATATTTGTAGTTATTACCAATTTTCCTATTTATTTATTTTTTTTATTTTTATAATTTACAAATAGAGAGCTTTACAACAGAGATGGTAAGGATATAACCATTTGAAATGGTGGCTGTGATGATGATTAGATCAGAATGCACATTCCTTAGGGAATTACTTGACTTGCAGGTCTTAAGCCCTCAGGTTTGGCTGTAGCCTCCTCTCCCTTCCAGTTCGGATCTGTTTGGAGCAGATTGGGAAGAGGGAGCTACAGGTCTATTGAGGACTCAGTCAGAGATGAGCTAAGTCCCAGGAATAACATGTAAAGCACAAGAAGGAAGCAAGCAGCTTTCATTGAAGTCCTAATGAAATCTGTTTGTGGGACAAGAACCAGTTATTCATCTGCTTTTTACCCAGGCTCGTCCCAATTTGATGTTACTGCTTTTGGTTCTAAAAATCCTGCTTTAGGCTTCAGTCAGCTCCCACTGCATTTTGGCAGCTGAAAATCAAATCTCTTTCCTCTGGCAATAGAACCTCCCCATAGAACTACCTTTGATATGTTGATAATGCTGCCCTTGTGCTTCTCATGTATCTCAATAAAGGAAAGTGTTATTTCCTATCACGAATTTAATCATCATTTTTTCCCTCAGTTTCTAATCAACAGTGGCCTTTAATGTTTGAGAAGATTTGCTCTGTGAGCTCTATGATATTTGCAAAGAGAAAGGGAATGGAGAAGAACGTTAGAGCTCAACGCAGTGATCTAATTTAATGCGATCTGAAGAGAAACCAGAGTATTAGTGATCTAATTTAATACATTCATCACAAACAAGACACTGTGTCCCAAATAGGAGAGATTATTTGCTGGAGATCATGTAATATGGAGTGGCAGAACAAGGTGTAAGACTCAGATCCTCATATCAGCGGTTGGTGCTGTTTTTTCCTATTTCTTGCCTGCCTCCTTACTAGCGAGTACGTTTTCTCGCAAAGGCAGTTGAGAAAATAAAGTTGCCTTTACAAGGTCTGCCATCAAAAGGCCACAAACCGGGCGCCTGGGTGGCTCAGTTGGTTAAGCAACTGCCTTCGGCTCAGGTCATGATCCCAGGGTCCTGGGATCGAGTCCCACATCGGGCTCCCGGCTCAGCAGGAAGCCTGCTTCTCCCTCTCCCACTCCCCCTGCTTGTGTTCCTGCTCTCTCTGTCTCTGTCAAATAAATAAATAAAATCTTAAAAAAAAAAAAAAAGGCCACAAACCTTGGATTTAAAGAGCAATCATGGAATTTTGACTGCCTTTTCTCTGAATTTACAAAGTGGAGCAAAGGAAAACATACATTCTCTACATACTTGTAATTTCATGTGTGAATTAAACAATTCATAACTTTTTATTGAGCTATAATTTACATATAACATTGTATAAATTGAAGGCATACAACACGTTGGTTTGATACAGTTACATATTACAGTATGATTACCACTGTAGCATTAGCTAACGCCTCTATCACATCATATAATTATTATTTCTTTTGCATAGAAGTAAGATCTGGTCTCTTTGCAACTTGGAAGTTTATTTTATAATGTAATATGGTTGACTATAATCTCCATGCTTGGCATTAAGTCTTCAGGGGTTATTTCTCTATTAGCTGCATGTTTGTACCCTTACATAACATCTTCCCAAATATTTAACTGAGCATCAGCAATGTGGATGGGATAGAAGGTACCTGTCTGTGAGGGTATTATCATAGTAATTCAAGTAGGAAAAAGGAACAGTGGTGTAAGAAATACCTCCACAGCTACCATCTAACAGTACTAATCATTTGTTACTTACTATATGTCACTCACTGGGTTAAGCTGTTTACACAAATCTCATTCAATGATCACAACAATCAATAATGAGGTCTTGTTATTAATCTCATTTTAATGATGAGTAAATTGAGCCAAGATGGAGAGGTTGAAGGACATTTCTCCATGCATTAAGATATAAGAAATCAAGGCACAATTTGAGCCCATAAAAAATTTTTTTAAAAAAGACCTTTTTAATAACTATTTAATATTAGTTAAATAATTTTTACTACAACCTTTGCGTGCATTTGGATTCATTGTGAATGTTTACATATTTAAGTTTAATCAAGCAGCGGACATATAAATTGAATTTAAAAATCTCTACATGATTTATTTTTGAAATTTCTTTCAGTGTGATGAAATACAAATCTACATATATTATCAAGAATAAAATGCTACAATAATGGTTTTGAAAAAGCTGTTAAATTTGTATATAAAGTCAAATATCAAGAATTTCACTTAAAATAATTTTTAAATTGGGGCGTTTTCTTCAAGGAAGAGTATGGGTGGGGAACCCACAGAAAATTCAAGGCTCAGGCCCCACTGTAAAGCTTCTGCAGGTCTCCTGGTTGGGTATAAGACCCATTATAACCGAACCATTGTGAGTTTGCTCCTTGGTGAGTCACAGATACACCAGGCGAGCTGTTGCACAAAGGAAACTTTATTTGCAGTAAATGAGATCACAGGGAATAACTTCCAAACCCATGGCCCCCTAAGCAAGGGTGAATGGGTTCCTTTTATTTAGGGTTCAGATGAATATTTAGATAGGGAAGCCTTGTCACCGTATGTAGAGACGGGCATAAGGCCGTGCATGCACCTTATGGAGACATGCCTATACAGACGTATGTTATGTAAATGAGGCTTGTGGTCCTCCTTGGGTGGAGATTTCAGTATTATGATGAAGTAAAGGTAATTGTCAGTCATTCCAGAGGTCACTCCGTGGTCCATCTGCGAGGCATGAGTGGGCAGTCACTGGTCTGGGTGGTTTGGGCTGGCTGGATGTCTTGTTGGGGCAGTAACTTCACTTGAGGGGTGGTTTTGGTTTCCATTTGCCTGAGTGAAGAGATAAACTGGAAAAAAGAGCTTAAGGTAAAATGTGGGACAACGGTCAGTGAGTAGAAGCACGTGGGCAGTAAAGGCCAGGTTTTGGGGTCCAGCTGGTGACACCATGTTGTCCCAGAAGCTCTGACTGATAAAAGTCAGCCTATCCAACCCCTAAGAACGTGAAAGAGGTGCAAGGCTTTGTAGGGATTTCGGGGCTATGGAGGACTTTTAGTCCCCACCTGGCACAGTCCCTCCATCCTTTATGTCACCTGGTGAAGAAAGGGCACAGGTGCGACTGGGAATCGGAGACATAAACTGCCTTCGGGAAAGCATAAGTGCTAGAGAGGCATGTTAAATCTCTGGGCATCTCCCAAGCAGGGCTAGCATTTGAGTTAGATGTGTCTGTGACTCCGGGGGCCATGGGCCAGGCACTGTGGCAGAGTCAACAGAAGGGGAGAGTGCCCCTCGGATTTTGGTCTCAGCTCTGGAAGGGGGCAGAGACCCAACATACTCCCATGGAGCATGGAGCAGCAGCTCCTAACGATGTACACAGTGTTCCTCCAGGGAGAGCTCTCACGAGGGAACAGCAGATCGTGGTGAGAACTTCTCTGCCTGTTAAGGGGTGGGTTGAGAATATGTTCCATTGACCCACCTCAGCCGTGGCTTAAACTCCTGCTTTGAATGAGTGACGTGTCTCTTTGTAGTAGAGGAGCACCCTGTCCACCAGCCCATTGTTTCTAGAAAGGTGGGTGCTATGAGGTCTTGTGGAGTATGTTGATCCTCCAGATGCCCCCCCATTTCTATGGCAGCCCCTGTAGCCTGCAAAGAGGGGGCAAAGGAAATTCTTGCCCATGACTGGGATACAGACAGGTCTAGTCCAGGAAGTCCGCCCACGTGGACTGCTCTCACTATTCAACCCGATGATGGACACTATCTGCATGGAAACAAGAACGAACTGTAGCAGCCCATGGGCTGAGCTCAGAGCAGTCTCAGTGGTGATCACCGTGTGCTCTGGCTCTTAACGCTTTTCCCTGATAGTTGTGCTGCTCTAAAGGGATTAACCCTATGGCTTGGACAATGGGAAGCCAAGGCATGAATGATTATGAATAAGCCCTGATGGGGTCAGGATATGTGGAAAGACATTTGGGTCCATCTGCAAAAGCCCGAGTGGCCCTCACGGTTTTTCATATCCCAGCTCAGAAAGCACTGACACCCCCTGGCAGTCAGGAAGCTGAGACCTTAGCTCGGGTGTGAACCTCAGCTACTGATGCTCCAGTAGATATAGTAGATGGGATGCACGGAAAGAGCGGCCATCACAATGCCATCATGTCACCCAGAATGGTGTATTGCCGGGAGTGTTGGACTGCCCTTGAAGGACAGTGACTTGGTTAATGCAGTAACAGCATGTCCTGTGTGTTCTAAACAAGGTCCAAGGCAACTGCCAGAAGAAGCTGGGGGTCATTCACCAGTGTTCCCAGCTGGTGAGGGACTGGCAAATTGATTATATTGGCCCCCTTCCGCTGAATGAGGGTTCTAACTATGCTCTGGTTTGTGTGGACACTGCATCTGGCCTAACCCAGGCTTCCCTCTGCTGCCAAGCAAACCAGGCTGTTACCATTAGGGGATTGAAGAAACTGAGTCTCATCGAATAGTGATTGGGGGTCACATTTCAAATGTCATGATACGTAAGACTGGGCAAAAAAATGACACTGAATGGATATTCCATCTCCTTAATAACCCACGAGCAGTGGGGGTGGTATGAAGATCTTACAAAAATGCAAATCTGATATTATTTCTATAATTTAAGCCCAACAAGAGCTCTCCACACATCTTTTAAAAGGAAGTTCAGACTTATTATAGCCCACAGGCTGTTCATTAGCAGCTTATCATTTCAGTAGGCTTTTTAAAACATTTCCACATACACCTGTAATAACGTGGTTAATACTCCTGCTTCTCCAATCCCCTAACTGGAAGTTAGATTGCTTGTGTTCTTTCTCTTGGTATCTCAAGTGCTTAGTATTCATGTTTAAAAAGGACATAAAAAAAACAAGAGGAAAATGAGTGGAAGTGGATGCCAAACCCAGTAAGTTTTTATAATGATCATAAAGAAGTCCTTGTTCCTAAAAACAACTGGTTTATATCACTCTTTTGGAAGAGAGATTAACAGCGTAAAAATGACCAATATTTTTCAATAGTTTTGGTAAAATTTTTGAGGAGTGCAAACCCGCATTTGAATTTGTAATTGTTTTTCTAATATAAATTGTGCCATATATAATTGTTCTTCAGAGTGAATGAGGTCAAGCCTTAATGGATGAAACTTCATACTTTATTATGCTTGTTTTGCAATTTCTTCAAAACATTTACCTCTAAAGTTTCTTCTTCTCATTGTTATTTTTTACTGTAAGCACCAAATCATGGTAAATCTGTTGTAAAACTGCTATCATAACCAAATTACAACTTTCAAGAAAGCACGTACCATAGTAAAGATACTCAATGAATATTAGTACTCTTTATTTCCTAGGTTTTCTGTAATTAAAGCCCAGAATTCTTGGAACGTATTCCCTCTTCCTTTCATACATTATCAAATACATTTTTTTATATGGTCTGTGTTTTTCCCTCAACGTCACTTTACTTTCTAAATTCTTGCTCTCTTATTGTGTAATTCAACTCACTCTTTCTGGATATTTTGGATTCAAGCATGTAATAGATCATTTCTCTCCTGTTAAAGAAGGTCTTTTTTTTTTTTTTTTCCTTCAGTGTTATGGTCTCATGAATGTAATTGGGTATATTTACCTCAGAATTCAAATATGGTTCTGTTCAAGATATATTTGTTGTACACATATTTGGGGAATGGCTGATTGGCTATATTAAATCAGACTGCATCCCTTTCAGATGTGTATGAAGTATCAGGTGTCCTGAAGACCCACATCCAAATAAACAGAGAAATCATGCCTCCCCAAAATTATGACTTTTTTTTTTTCCTCCCATGAAAATCTTCTAGGAGCTGTTCTGGTCTTCTGGCCATTGGTTTTTATGTCCTCACTACTCTGATTTTAGGACTGTTCATCCAGTATGGAGACACACCCATTGTCAGAGAAAATAACTGAAATCTCAGTTCTATCCTCATTGTTTCCTTAATATTTTGCTTCTTCTGCCTTTGACTTGTACTGGTTGGCCTCTCCTGGTCACCTTTGTCTTGAGATAAACGTTCTTTGGAGTCATATTTTCTGTAGTCATTTCTGCTGTTTTAGCAAACACCTTCATTGTGGTTGTGGCCTTCAAAGCCATAAAACCAGGAAACACTCCAAATATAGTTGGTGACCCAATTCTCAATTGCTATAGTCTATAGTGGCTCCCTCATTCAAGTACATATCTGCATTATCTGGCTGGGAACTTCTCCCTCTTTCCCTAACATTGACACACAATCAATTTGGTAAAATCATCCTTCAGTGTAGCAAGGGATCCACCACTGCCTTCTACTGTGTTCTGGATAACTTGGGCTTTCTAGCACTTCTGAGCTTGACTATTGCTTTTCTGGCTATAAGGCTACCAGACAGTTTCAATAAGCCCCAACCAATCACATTCAGCATGCTGATTTTCCATAGTGTGTGGATTGCTTTCATACCCACCTATCTGAACACCAAACGCAAAGTCATGGCGGCCTTGGAAACCTTTTCAATCTTGGCTTCCAGGGCTGGTTTATTGGGTTGTATATTTCTTCCCAAGTGCCATGTGATCCTACTAAGATCAGGTAGGAATTCAAGGAAAACATTACTTGAATATTTTCCTCCCCCAAAGCAAAAGGAATTAGTGTTTAAGTGGCACCATTGACACAAAATGAACAATAATATGGAAATAAAGTTTCCAAAGTGTGGCATGAAATAAATGCATTTCATCAAAACAATGGCAATTGCTTTTTAATCAGGTGACACTGTCATCGCTGTGGGCAGCAAGCCATGGCAAAAAAAGCTCTGGGGTCAGAGAGAGCAACATTCAATTTCAACACCCCTACTGGCTGACTCTGACTTCCATTATATCCAATTAACATTTCTTTGAATCACATTTTTCTCATCTTTAAGCAACATGTAGCAGGTGAACAACGGTTAGGGTGACAATTAAATAAAATCATCCATGTGAAAATATAATGGGTGCTCAAAAATATGCTTCCTTTCTGTTAGCTATCTTTTTATTTCAATAAAAATTCAATTTTAAGGCATTTTAAGTTCTGGTGGTAGAAAGCTAGCGATGTCTAGTTGTCCCTCATTAAACTATTCATAAACCCAAAACAAGATGAAATTTGAGCTTTAAGCAGTCTAAATGGCTTCCATACGCCCAGGTGACATATGGATCCAAGATTAGGGAGAACACTGAGGGAAACAGTGCTTATTGGTGATCCCACTAACATGGAAGTGGGGAAACTTGACTGACTGAGAGACAGATCGTCCTTTATGGGAGAGGGTTGCTTTTGAATATACTCAGAACTTTCAGATATTTTCTCTTTCCTCTCTTCCCCACTGATATCCCTTACAATTTCTTAAACTATATTTTCCAGTAGTGAGATGTGTAAGGGGTTAGATGTGAATCAAGAAATGAGATTTCGATCCAGGAATGTAAGATTAACAACTGTAATTAAAAGCACCTGGATGAACTATAGAACAGTTCTCTCTGGGAGATGTAGTTTTTCAGTTTTTTATTTTTTTCTGGCAAGGGAATTCTTCTGCACAGACCATTTCTGATTATCCAGTAAGAGATCAATCCATCATACAAGTGTTTAAAGGCAAACAGCCAAGTGGACTGGGAAGGGAGTACACTGGTCCTCCTCATTTAGCTCTCCTCAATTGCCAGGTCATCATCTGCGTGTACATAGAGACAATTGGCACAGACCTGATTTCTAGGAGCTTAAGCTGGAGTCTGCTATGGTGGTCAGGGTCCCTGCTGAGGCATGGCAGCCATGCCCCAAGTAATAAAAGCATTGGAAATAGCTGATGCTCAGAAATTGCTGCATCAGGTAAAAGTTCTTTAGTTTTTGTTTAGTTTTGTTTTGCTTTTTAGAGTGGGAGTTATATGTCATTCAAAATTCTGGAGCTTGAGAGGAATTGTGTTGGCACAAAATATTGAACACAGTACAACTGTAAGAGTAAGGAACTTTGAATTAAAGGTATTCTTAGCTTGACTCCATTCTCAATTGTCACCTATCTTTTTTCTTTCTGTAACAAAATAGATTTATTTTTTAAAAAGATTTAGATATATTTTTTAGAGAAAGAGCGAGTGTGTGTTGGCGGGGGCAGAGGGAGAGAGAGAATCTCAAGCAAACTCCCCACTGAATAGGGAGCTCAGCACAGGTCTTGATCTCACGATCCTGAGATCATGACCTGAGCTGAAATCAAGAGTCAGATGCTCAACTGACTAAGCCACCAGGTGCCCCACAAAATAGATTTCTAACTAAAATTAAGATAGGTTTACCATTTTGGCTATATTGAACTGAGTTGCTTCTATTTGGCCATGAATTTGTAGGAAAGGGAAGGAATATTCCATTAGAATCTGCTTTGATGTGAATAAGGCAAGTTATACTCACAGTTTATTACCTGATGATAATGGAAAAGATTGTGTTGTAGAAGTTGTGTTGGAAAGTTTCTACAGCTACATTATGCATCCATTCACTGGAACTTACAGCTTAAAAAGGGATAAGCTTAGTTTTAAAAAAATGGAAGATCACAATTATGACAATGTAAGGCCACGTTTTCTAGAGCAAATCTTTCTGTGTTGGTGTTGCATATCAAGCACTGAATTGTAAGGAATTGATAGAAGGAATAAATGTCTTCAGGAACATTTCCATATAAATGGTAGAAATTTAACCAAAAAGGTAAAGGATCTATACTCTAGGAACTGCAGAACACTCATGAAAGAAATTGAAGAAGACACAAAAAGATGGAAAAACATTCCATGCTCATGGATCGGAAGAGTAAACATTGTTAAAATATCTATCTACCCAGAGCAATCTATACCTTCAACGCCATCCCGATCAAAATTCCAATGACATTTTTCAAAGTGCTGGAACAAACAATCCTAAAATTTGTATGGAATCAGAAAATACCCCGAATCACCAAGGAAATGTTGAAAAAGAAAAACAAAGCTGGGGACATCACGTTGCCCGATTTCAAGCTATATTACAAAGCAGTGATCACCAAGACAGCATGGTACTGGCACAAAAACAGACATATAGACCAATGGAACAGAATAGAGAACCCAGATATGGACCCTCAACTCTATGGTCAAATAATCTTTGACAAAGCAGGGAAAACATGCAATGGAAAAAAGACAGTCTCTTCAATAAATGGTGCTGGGAAAATTGGACAGCCACATGCAGAAGAATGAAACTCGACCATTCTCTAACACCATACACAAAGATAAACTCAAAGTGGGTGAAAGACCTCAATGTGAGACAGGAATCCATCCAAATCCTAGAGGAGAACATAGGCAGTAACCTCTTTGACATCGGCCACAGCAACTTCTTTCAAGATACATCTCCAAAAGCTAGTGAAACAAAAGCAAAAATGAACTTTTGGGACTTCATCAAACTAAAAAGCTTCTGCACAGCAAAGGAAACAGTCAACAAAACAAAGAGGCAACCCACAGAATGGGAGAAGATATTTGCAAATGACACTATAGATAAAGGGCTGGTATCCAAAATCTGTAAAGAACTTCTCAAACTCAACACCCAAAAAACAAATAATCAAGTCAAAAAGTGGGCAGAAGTTATGAAAAGACACTTCTCTGAAGAAGACATACAAATGGCTTACAGACACATGAAAAAATGTTCATCATCACTAGCCATCAGGGAAATCCAAATCAAAACCACATTGAGATACCACCTTACACCAGTTAGAATGGCAGAAATGGACAGGGAAAGAAACAACAAATGTTGGAGAGGTTGTGGAGAAAGGGGAACCCTCTTACACTGTTGGAGGAATGCAAGTTGGTACAGCCACTTTGGAAAGCAGTGTGGAGGTTCCTCAAAAATTTAAAAATAGGGGCGCCTGGGTGGCTCAGTTGGTTAAGCGACTGCCTTCGGCTCGGGTCATGATCCTGGAGTCCCTGGATCGAGTCCCGCATCGGGCTCCCTGCTCAGCAGGGAACCTGCTTCTCCCTCTGACCCTCCCCCCTCTCATGTGCTCTCTTTCTCTCTCTCGTTCTGTCTCAAATAAATAAATAAAATCTTTAAAAAAAAAAATTTAAAAATAGAGCTATCCTATGACCCAGCAATTGCACTACTGGGTATTTACCCCAAAGACACAGATGTAGTGAAAAGAAGGGCCATATGCACCCCAATGTTCAAAGCAGCAATGTCTGCAATAGCCAACCTGTGGAAAGAGCCAAGATGCCCTTCAATAGATGAATGGATAAAGAGGATGTGGTCCATATATACAATGGAATATTACTCAGCCATCAGAAAGGATGAATACCCAACTTTTACATCAACATGGATAGGACTGGAGGAGATTATGCTAAGTGAAATAAGTCAAGCAGAGAAAGTCAATTATCATATGGTTTCACTTATTTGTGGAACATAAGGAATAGCATAGAGGACATTAGGAGAAAGAAGGGAAAAATGGAGGGGGGGATTGGAGGGAGAGATGAACCATGAGAGACTATGGACTCTGAGAAACAAACGGGGTTTTAGAGGGGAGGGGGGATTGGTTAGCCCGGTGATGGGTATTAAGGAGGGCATGTACTGCATGGAGCACTGGGTGTTATACGAAAACAATGGATCGTGGATCAGTACATCAAAAACTAATGATGTATTGTATGGTGACTAACATAACATAATAAATAAATAAATAAATGGTATAAATTTGAGTGTCTTGCAGGAGCCTAACCAAGTGTTTAAGTGAATATTTATCAAATATGTGTTTCTTTCTTTCTTTTTTTTAGATTTTATTTATTTATTTGACAGAGAGAGAGAGAGCACACAAGCAGGGAGAGTGGCAGGCAGAGGGAGAAGCAGGCTCTCCACTGAGCAGGGAGCCTTGATCCCAGGACCCTGGGATCATGACCTGAGCCTGAGGCAGACACTTAACCCACTGAGCCAACCAGGCCTCCCATTATCAAATACGTATTTCAAACCAGGTCACGATCCCAGGGTCCTGGGATCGAGCCCCTCATGGGCTCCTTGCTCAGTGGGGAGCCTGCTTCCCCCTCTCCCTCTGCCCCTCCCCGCAACTTGTGCTCTCTCTGTCTCCCTCTCTCAAATACATAAATAAAATCTTAAAAAAAAAAAAGAAGTTTTAGCAGTACCTATGAAGGTCCCTGGATGTTCTTTCCTCGACCACATTCTGCCCCCTGCAGTTCTCTCGAGGGAAACTCTACTCTAAATTTTGTGTTCATCATTTCCTTGCTTTGTTTGAAAATAGCTTTCCATCCCCAAATAATATCTTGTTGAATTTTGGCTGCTTTTCAACTTTATATAAATGTATCATATTGTACATATTCTTCTGTAACTTGCTATATTTCAAAAGCCTGTTTTAAGGATTTATAACCTAGTCATATGTGATATAGTTTTATTTCATTTTTTGTCCCAGCAGCATATTGTATCTCGCTGTGTAAGAATATAATATAAACTAGTAAATTCTCTTCAAAACAGCTATTTGGACTATTTCCCTTTTTTTTTCCTATTGCAAATGATGCTGTTTCTTCTATTCTTGTACAAATCTGTTTGTATGGGTACTATTTCTCTAGAAGTGGAATTTCTGTGTCATAGGGTATTTCCTTGCTAGGAAATATCAAATTGTTTTTTAAAATTCTATTTCTAAATTCTAAATATGAACTTTCAACAGCTGTTTCCATAAGCTCCTACTGCTCTACATTTTTACCAACCTTTGGTCATTGTCAGGCTGTTAATTTTGTCATTTTGAGATTGTGAAGTGGTATTTCATTTTGTCTTATCTTATAATTCCCTGATTCATAATGGAATTGTCATTTTACTTCCACTTTTCTTTGGAATTCAACAATTTCACAATGACATGACTAAGTGTTGGATTTCTTTTTTAATCATGTCTGGGATATTCTGGTCTTTCTAAATACGTAGAGTAACTTTTACTATTTTAGGAAAATTCTCAGACATTTAAAAAAGTATTTTGTCTCCCCTAGTCTCTATCTCCTCCCCTTACGGATATATAATAGTCTTTTTCTATGCCTCTTAAACTCCATTTTATATTTTTCAATGTCCCTTAAACTCTATTTTCTGTTTTTCATTAAAGAGAAAAGTTATTTATTTTCATAAATTGCCTTCAGCATTTAAGGATCTTGACAAAATTTAATATCCATTCTTCATACAAACACTTGGAAAAGTATAATCTGGTTATCCCTAAAGTCAGCTTCTAACTTAGTGGGGAGACACTATGACATTCCCACTAAGGTCAAGAACAAGGCAAGAAGGCTCACTTATTTCCATTACTACTTAGTATTATATTGGAACTATGGGCCAGTGCAATTTTTTTAAAATGAAAATAACTGGAAAACTAGTAAATGGAAAAGAAGATGCAAAACTATCTCTATTGGCAGGTGATATGGTAATAAACCTGAAACATCTAAGAGAATCAAGGATGCAAACAGTGAAATAAGTTTAGGAAGACAGTAGAATAGAAAAGGAGCGTACAAAATCAATGTGTATACAAACATAACCAGGGAGAAGAGAAAACTCTATTTATAATAGCAACAGATAAGATACAATTCCTGGAAATAAACATAACGAGATATGTGAAAAAACCATATGAGAAAGACGTTAGCACACTTCTGAAAGAGGATGAGAACAAGTGGAATGATATCCCTTGTTTGTGGATGTCAATTAAAAACTTTTTTTTTATTAACATATAATGTATTATTTGTTTCAGGGAGGTTTTTTTTTTTAAGATTTTATCTCTTTATTTGAGAGAGAGCACACAAGCAGGGGTTATGGTCGAGGCAGGAAGGGCAGAAGGAGAGGGAGAAGGGGACTCACCACTGAGCAGGGAGCCCCACGTAGGGCTTGATCTCAGGACCTTGAGGTCATGACCTGAGTGGAAGCCAGACTCTTAACTGACTGAGACATCCAGGCACCCGGATGTCAGTTTTCCTTAAATTAACGTAGAAATTTAGCACAGTCCCAACATAAATAGCATAATTTTTTTCTTTAAGCAAAAAAAAAAAAAACACCTCTGCAATTCGTATTGCAAAAAACATACTAGAATACACATGATATTTAAAAAATGTACAGAACACTGAGTAGAAAAGAAAAGAGCCATAAATGGGAAATAGTCTTCAGATATGAAAGCACATTATAAAGCCTCCGTATTTAAAAACTGTGGTATGGGCACAAAAGGAGACACACAGACAAATGGAATCAACACAAATTCAGAAATTAATACAAGTACTTAAAAATATAAAAGCACCATCCCCAAATGGACTTTTTTTTTTTAAGATTTTATTTATTTGCAAGAGAGAGCATGAGAGACAGAGAGCATGAGAGGGGGGAGGGTCAGAGGGAGAAGCAGACTCCCCGTCAAGCAGGGAGCCCGATATGGGACTCGATCCCGGGACTCCAGGATCATGACCTGAGCCGAAGGCAGCCGCTTAACCAACTGAGCCACCCAGGCGCCCCCCAGATGGACTTTTAAATAAATAAAATGGGAACAACTAACTAGGCATTTGGAAAAATAATGAAATTGGGTCCCTATGTCAAATACTAGAATAGTTTCCAAATACAGAAGAAATCTAAATATAAAAAAATAAAACCATACAAATACAAGAATACACAGATGAAGTTTTATATAACCCAAGTCTGAGAACTTAACTGTGACTAAATACATCTCAAAATCCAGATACTACACAACCTATAAAAACATTATATGCAGTGACAAAAAGACAAATGAGAAAATAAGAGAAATATTTGCAAAATATAGCATAGATATAAAACTAATATAAAGAGCTTTTAAGAATAAAGAAAAAAGGGGCGCCTGGGTGGCTCAGTTGGTTAAGCATCTGCCTTCAGCTCAGGTCATGATCTCAGGGTCCTGGGATCGAGCCCCACGGCAGGCTCCCTACTCAACAAGGAGCCTTCTTCTCCTTCTCCCTCTGCCTGCAGCTTCCCCTGCTTGTGCTCTCTCTCTCTCTCTCTCTGTGTCAAATAAATAAATAAAGTCTTTTAAAAAAGAAAGAATAAAGACAAACCAGTGACACCCGACGGCAAGAACATTTAAACCTTAGATAGTGGCTCTTAGGCACCATTTCTTTTTTTTTTTTTTTTTTAGATTTTATTTATTTATCTGAGAGAGAGAATGAGAGAGAGAGAGAGGGCACATGAGAGGGGGGAGGGTCAGAGGGAGAAGCAGACTCCCTGCCAAGCAGGGAGCCCGATGCGGGACTCGATCCAGGGACTCCAGGATCATGACCTGAGCCGAAGGCAGTCGCCCAACTAACTGAGCCACCCAGGCGCCCCGCAGGCACCATTTCTCACTTAAGTGAACTGGAGGTTCTTGGAGAAATGGATGATTGTAGGTCTGATACAGGGAAGGTACAGGGCAAAGCCTAGTCCATCTTTTTTTTGTGCAGAAAGCAAAGCAGTGTTCAATAACTGATGGAGACTTAACAAATGGGCAAGGGAATCAACTCAAAGAGATTTGAACTGGCCAGATTTGGGGAAATTTAAGCACAAAAAAAGCCAATAATGAATTATAAAACATTAAATTAAAAACAGAATCCAGAGTCCATAACATTACTCAAAATATGGGGGCTCTTCTTCATGGAAGAATGCCAGGTAATAAATATGCAAGAAATGACAGAATTATCAAATCATGGCTTTGCATCAATCTCTAATTTTAACAATTGTTTCAGTCAGGAATCATCAACGGATTTTGAAATCAATGGGAGAATGTTGTTGGGAAATCAGCTGTGTGAATATATTGGGAAGAGCATTACCAGCAGAGGGACCAACAAAGGTCACAGTAAGCAGGAGTAAGGGGGATATGGATCATACCAAAGAGGCTACAGAGGGGGCGTAGAGTAAGGGAAGGTGGGGGAGGAGAGGAGGAAGCTAGGTGGCTAGATCGCCTGGAGACTTGAAGGCAATTTTAAGGACTGACTTTTGTCACCCCGAAATGAGGAACAATTACAGGGTTTTGAGCAAAAAAAGTGGTATAATCTGACTTAAGTTAAAAAAAAAAGTCTCGCACTGGGTGTTATGCACAAACAATGAATCATGGAACACTACATCTAAAACTAATAATGTAATGTATGGGGATAATATAAGAATAAAAAATTAAAAAAAAAAGTCTCTCTGAATAGTCTGGAGGGGACAAGGAGAAAAGAGACACATGCCAGGATGATATTACAGTCATAAGCACCAGGAATCTAAATAGTAGTATTGTGTAAATGTGAGTATAAACAGAGTGTGATAGTTCATTTTATGTGTCAACTTGACTGCCTCAGGGAGTACCCAGATATTTAGCGAAACATTATTTCTGGGTGTGTCTGTGAGAGTTTTTCCCAGTGACATTAGACTTTGAATCAGTGGTTGTAGCAAAGCAGATTGCCTTCGCCAATGTGGGTGGACATTATCCAATCTGTTGAGGACTTGAATAGAACAAAAGGCAGAGGAATGGAGAAGGTGGCCCTTTTCTGCCTGATCGCTTGAGCTGAGACATTGTTCTTCTCCTGCCCTTGACTGAGACTTAATACCATCAGCTCCCCTGATAATCAGACCTTTGGACTTGGACACTACCAGCTTTCCTGGGTCTCCAGATTGCAGATGGAAGATTGTCAGACTTCTCAGCCTCCATAACTGCATGAACCGATTCCTTATAATAAATCTCAGGGTTCCCTGGAGGACCCTGTCTAATACACAGACAGGCAGTTGATTGCAGAGAACACATTTTTTTTTTTAAATACAATTTGTGAATATGCACACACTGAGAATAAAAAGCAAAGTATAAATTTGGGAAAATCATACAATATTTTAAACATTTTAAGAATGAGCAGAAATTAAATCTTCAGGTGTGAACAGAATTTAAAAAGTAAATGAACTTGCTTTACACCAACGGCACGTCTGCTTTTCTTCTGTAACGCCAAGACCTGAACACTTGAGTCTTTTGTTTCGACAAACTGCCACCCAACAATTCAATGTTTGATGTGGAACAATTGTCCAACCCACTGTGTTGTGTTTTTTGTTGTTGGTTTGTTTTACCACTTTATTACCCAATTTTAAGTTTACATAAAACATTTAGAAAATCCACAATCGGTCAAGAAAAATAATCTCAAAGGTAAACATGAGCAAACACAGCATGCTGCGGTTTCTCCCAGATGCCCAGATTTTATTTGGGAGGAAAGCACATGATAGGCCATTAGAGAAGAAGAAAAATAACTGGAACAGCTAAACAATTATACAGTGTAATGGTTTCATCATGATCGTTTCGCAGACTCACATCTGTGAAAATACTGAATCTGCTACTAGCATGAAAAATAAAACATCTGGACCCAAATCACACTTTCTTTTCACTTGACAAGGCTTTATGAAGGGGCATTGTCTCCCTTAAATATTTCTGAGACAAGATTATTACCATAAATATCTATGCTATCCATCTCCTTCTATAATGGAAAATAATAATATAGATAAATAATTCCAAATTATTTCCGTTAAAATATTTTTCCTCTGATAATTTAGAAAATGAGTCTTATTTCATACCTACCCCGGGGCGTGGGGGGCCAACATTGAACTCTTTTTCATCTTTATAATTCCTTTAGTTCTTATCACTATATTTTATTTATTTATTTATTTTTAGGAATTTATTTATTTATTTATTTATTTCATTATGTTATGTTAATCACCATACATTACATCATTAGTTTTTTATTTTATCACTATATTTTAAAGGAGGTTCTTCCCTGGTCATGTCTCTGGCAGCCCAGTCATACAAATCTTACACTGTCCTCCTTAAGAGTTTTGAAAACATCTTTACTCAGCACTAACACTATAGAATGGGATTGAGTTCCATATTAATGTTCAAGGATAACATACCAAAAAAATAAACTCTTTAGGGTAAAAAAAAAAAGCATAGTTTTTATTTTGTTCTGTAGGCGGACTCATAAATGGAGAAGAACTTGAGACACATCATGGTGGGAGGGGTGCTCCAGGGTTCCTACCTCAAGCCAATTATTCAATATAATTATGAAATGTCAACATCCTCTAAGAATGATCTAGTCCTTCCCGTGTTTCCCAAATTCATACAAAGAGGAAACTGGGACATCTGCGGTCTTTTATCTTCAACCAGACTTTTCACAGCATGAGTTTCATCTGCTAAATATTAGCTTTTGTCTATTCACTGAAAACGCATGGGTGCCTAGGTCCTGGTATTTTTCTGGATGTACCACTCCACAGTAGTCTGCCCTGGCTTAGTTGCAGAAACAACCGAACACATGTGGAGTTTTGTTGTTGTGTTATTCTGCTTAAAAATAAGAGAGTTTAAGGGTGAAAAAATAAAGTACCTACACTTATGTAGTTTACATTCTAACAGAAAAGACTTCATTGGGGATATGCGAAGGGATTCTGAAATGGGTTCTTACCCACATTAATACACACACACACACACACACAGCTGAGAGTTATCATTTATTCTTTCAACAAGTATTTATTGATCCAGGTATTATTCCAGGTTCTAGGAATACTGAAGTGACAAAGCAGACAAAAATCCTTGCCTGTATGGTAGATATTTTCTAGTAAGTGGAGAAACAAGAGCATCATGAAAATTTTAAGTAAAATATGTAGTATATTAGAAGATGATAAATAATATGGGGGAAAAATAAAGCAGGAAAGGAGACAGGAAATTCTTTCTGGAAGAGAGTTGAGATTTTAAACAGGTCAGGGAAAGCCTCACTGCGAAGGAGATAATCGACCAGCACTTGAAAGAAATGGGAAAGCAAGCCATGAAGGTATTTGGGGAAGAGGCAGAGGGAATAACAAGGACCAGGCTCAAATCAGGAGCAAATCCAGCAGGTTAGAGCAAGAGTAAGAGGCAGGAAGTGAACTGGTGAGGGGCAGAGCAGCGAGGAATGAGGTCAAAAAGGTCATGGTCACGGAGGGCAGGATCTCTGAGGGCCTTGTCCTCTGTTTTAAGGATTCTCTCTGGCGTTACTCTGACTTAGGTAAAAAGCCACTGGAACTTTTGCAAAGAGCAGTGTTATATTGTGAGTTACCTTTTCACAAGATCACTTCAGCTACTGCATTGAGGGAAAAAAAAGACAAATCAGGGAAATCTGTTATATTACTACTAATAATTATAATCTTGATGAGAGGTGATGGCATCTTCGGCCCAGGTGGCAAAGATGATCAGAAGTCTTTTTTTTTTTTTTTTTTTAAGATTTTTATTTATTTATTTGACAGAGAGAGAGATAGCGAGAGCAGGAACACAAGCAGGGGGAGTGGGAGAGGGAGAAGCAGGTTTCCCGCTGAGCAGGGAGCCCGATGTGAGGCTCGATTCCAGGACCCCGGGATCATGACCTGAGCCGAAGGCAGACGCTTAACAACTGAGCCACCCAGGCACCCAAGATAATCAGAAGTCTTAAAATTCCAGATATATTTTGAAGGATAAACCAGGAGGAGTGCTGGTGGGTTGGTATGAATTATCAGGGAAAGTAGTAGTTAAGGATAACTCTAGCAGTCCAGATCAAACCCTGGCAGGGCAACATTTAGAAAATCGACCTCCCTGGCTATAAAATGTGCTTTTGCACACTCTTGTTAAATGGGCATGAAAAATTGAATTTGACTGATGAATGCAACCTGGCAACCTCTCAATTTTCTAGATTTTGTTGGTTGCATGAGCTTTCCTGCCAGAGTAAATTTTGCTGTGATTTTTTTGGACAGGGGTCTGTCTGATGATGTCGATGAAACCCAGTATTATAGGGTCGTGGTGTCTTAAAGTGGAGATCTCCTTTCTCACAAGGTCACTAAGGCCCCAATTTGTCATGAAATAGCTCCATTTCCCTTTCACATTTGTCTTGTTGAGCTGCATTTCTTATCCGCTTATGGAGACAAGAAATAGGAAATCTAAATTTCATAGACCAAAGTAATTCTTCACATTGCTTCAATATTTTTAACTCTATATAATTCTGAACCGATGAATTTTTCACTGAGTCAGTATTTATTGCATGGCTACCATGTGCCAACTAATGTTTTAAGAATTATGAATGCTGTGTGATTGAACAGGATAAAGTAAACGATGAGAAGAGGATAAATTCTAAATGCGGGGAAAATATTTTCTTATAAATTATTTGGTGTATCAAGTCTCATTCCTGAGGTAATGATGCCCCCTTGTGGCTCTAGATTGCTGCCAAATCATTTCTTCATTTCTTTGGAATTCAGGGTGCTTATTAGGAAATGCCATGACATATTTCTATGTTAACATTAAATTATAACATAGAAATTCACATTAAGTAAACTTTCAACTTACTCTCTATTCTAGGATATAGATTTCCAAGAAAAAAATTTACCTTTAATCCAGCTTTTTTACTTTCTGTTGGGAAAATAACATCATTAATTTGGAGATAGAACATGTGTGTGTGTGTGTGTGTGCGCGTAGTTTATTCATGGTACTTATATAGTGTAAAGTCACTAAGAACACGGAATCAGTGAATATTGAACCATTGGTCTCAGAAAAATATAAGTTAGGTGTCTGTGAACCTCTGGTCACAATTTTTTTTTTTTTTTGTCAACTGATCAGTACATCTGTTTTATGTATTTTCTGTTTAAAGACACTGTATTAAATATACTTTGTTGGTTCATTAACATTATACGATTCACTAACGGCCAACAGCACCATAACTCATGACTGAAGGAAATTTATCAAACACACGTACTTTCTCCATTAGGCACATCACAGCCTTCCTGTACTCATGAACAATAGACAGCACATCAACATCAGCACCGTATGTGGGGAGCATTTTATTTTATTTTATTATTTTATTTTTAAATATTTTATTTATTTATTTGACAGATAGAGAGAGAGGAGAGAGAGAGAGAGCACAAGCAGGGGGAGCAGCAGAGGGAGAGAGAGAAGCAGGCTCCCCGGCTGAGCGGGGAGCCCAGCATGGGTCTGGATCCCAGGACTCTGGGATCATGACCTGAGCTGAAGGCAGTTGCTTAACCGACTGAGGTGCCCTTCACCCAGGTGCCCCTATGGGGAGCATTTTAGACTGTGACCTCATCAACAGAAAAGCACAAAAACACACACAAAAAACCCATTGCCCTAAACGTACCATGAAAAGGACATTTGTTCAGTGTATGGGAGGGGAAACAAGAAGGCAGAGCATTGGCTTTCTTGCCCTCTGTTGGGAACACATGCCTCAGGCAACTCAAATTGTCACTCTGTGCATGTCCATGAAGGACCATGAATGTCTCACAAAGTATTGATTTTAAGTGTGCAAGTACATTTTAGCAAATAAGTGAATTTACATATACATGAGTAATGAAGATCAGTTGTATACGTGATCCTTTCTGAGAGATTTAGGGATTTGAGGTTAGGAAAAAGCTCAAGAATAACTATGGTTTTTTCACCCTACCAAACAAAACAATATAAAATAAAACAAAAAAGTTACAATCTTACTATTAAACATAAAGAGTCAAAGGACCAATTAAAATGATTATTGTCTTCTTCTCTACTTTGAAAGAAAGAGCATACCTTAAATATTGTGTTTAGCTCATCTCTGCACACTTTCAGAAGAGTATTGGCCAGGATGGATGTCCATGCTATATTGTTCATTCCAAAAAATGCAAGTTGAAGGTAAAGATAATTCAACTGTAATAAATTTGAAAAAAAGAAGTATGTTGCTGTTAGCACATTGAAAGAATCACTCATAACTTATGTTAATATTTGTTATTTTATGTGGTTAAGATAGGGAAGAGGATAATAATTAATATCTTGAGCCAAACTCTCTAAATTTGAATCCCAGTTCAGCCATTAACTAACATGTGTGACTTTTCCAGTAACCTAACCTCTCTGTGCCTTAACATCTCCATCTATAAAACAAGTATAATAGGGCGCCTGGGTGGCTCAGTCAGTTAAGCAGCTGCCTTTGGCTCAGGTCTTGATCCCAGGGTCCTGGGATCAAGTCCTGCATCAGGATCCCTGCTCAGCAGGGAGTCTGTTTCTCCCTCTGCCCAACCCCGCCCCCCAACTCGTGCTCTCTCTCTCTCTCAAAAATAAATAAGATCTTTCAAAAAAAAAACCTGAGTATAATAGTGTCTGTGTCTACAGCCAGTTTCCTCCTTAAAATATTTGGCAAATTCTGAACCTTGCCAGGGCAAGATACTGTAAACTAAGCCAAAGACTTCTGAAAAGCAGAACAGAGTTTTTGTAGCCTAGTGATGTTAAAGAGACAAAGGTTTGATTCTAGAGCCCACCAAAGAGGTCTCTAGAGAACATAATCTATGTTGAAAACCCTGGAGGACTATCTCAGGAACAGGGTGAATAGATGTAGGCTGTTCCTTAGCAAAAATGAAACCTACACTCAGCTCAGCATCTTGTTAAGATTGAAGTGTTCTAACCTCACTCTATTCTGCCTACCAGAGAAAAAGATGTGATATGGAGCCTCTCTAGTTTTTATACGACTGAAATGACTGCAAACCAAGATAAAAGGTCCAATAAACACAGCCAATCCACAGGTGATCAGAATATTGGCATTAACAGATAAAAACTTTAAAATACGCATGATTGGGGTGCGTGGGTGGCTCAGTCATTAAGTGTCTGTCTTCCGCTCAGGTCATGATCACAGGGTCCTGGGATTGAGCCCCGCATTGGGCTCCCTGCTCCATGGGAGGCCTGCTTCTCCCTCTCCCACTCCCCCTGCTTGTGTTCCCTCTCTCGCTGTGTCTCTCTCTGTCAAATAAATAAATAAAATCTTTAAAATAAAATAAAATACACATGATCTAGTTAAGTAAATCGAAGAAAAGAGGGGGACATTGAAAACATTTCCCTGGAGAGATAGAAATTCTAGTACTGGAAGAACACCATACCTCAAACAAGGAACTCAAGGGCTAGTTTTAAGAACAAATTAGATGGGCGCCTGGGTGGCTCAGTTGGTTAAGCGACTGCCTTCGGCTCAGGTCATGATCCTGGAGTCCCAGGATCGAGTCCCGCATCGGGCTCCCTGCTCGGTGGGGAGTCTGCTTCTCCCTCTGACCCTCCCCCCTCTCATGTGCTTTCTCTCTCTCATTCTCTCTCTCTCAAATAAATAAAATCTTTAAAAAAAAAAAAAGAACAAATTAGACACTGGAAAACATGGGACAGTCAACTGGAAGCCGCACCAATACAACATATCCAAAATGAAGGACAGAGAGAAAAAAAGAAGAAAACAGAAGTTTGAGAGACATGTTAGACATAGTGAAAAGTCTAACATGCATTACTTTGGAGTTCCAGAAAGAAAAAGAGAGAAAACCAGGGAAAAGCAATTTTTGTAAAGAAAATAGCTAAGAATTTTCTCCAAATTATGAAGTAAACCAACTTATGGATAAATTCAAGAAGTTCTAAAATCCTCAAACAGGATAAACTAAAATAAAACTACTCTTAGCAGGGTGCCTGGGTGGCTCAGTTGGTGAAGCATCTGACTCTTGATTTCGGCTCAGGTCATGATCTCAGGGTCCTGAGATTGAGCCCCACGTCAGGCTCCACGTTCAATGCAGAGTTTGCTTGTCACTTTCCCCCGACTTGTGTCTCTCTCTCAAATAAATAAATAAATAAAATCATTTAAAAAAAGTAGTAGATTCACAAATGGAATACCATACAGAAATTAAAATGACTGAACTTGAACTACAGAAAACACCATAAAGTGACTGTCACAATTATGTTGAGTAGGAGTCCAGACACAAACTATTACATAGCAAGCATGATTGCATGTATATAAAATTCCAAAACAGGCCAAAATAATCTGCAGTGTAGAGTTGGCATAAATGGTTACCCTGGGGAGAGAGAGGTATCTGAGGACACAATGGTGACGGTGTCTGTGGTGGTGATATTTTTGTGTTTTTACCTGCATATTGGTTACATAGGTATGTTGATTTCATGAAAATTCATCAGTCTGTACCCTCGTGACAAGCTTTTTGTGTTTCTATTGATAGTTAAATAAAATTTTTGCTTACAAAATAGTGCTTATCATTCATCAGTTTGTTGGGAATATTACTTCATTTAACATAAGTTCTCAGAACACTGTTTACCTCAGTTTACTGCTATATGTTATTTTTTAACATTTTTATCATCAATGCTGCCTTTATTCACTTTTATATTGTTTTACTTGTAACAAAGGGCAGGTACTACTTTTGTGACTCCAAGAAAACCTCAATAAATCAACAAATTATTTTCAAGCATAGAGATTCATTCTTTCTTCCTTCCTTCCTTCCTTCCTTCCTTCCTTCCTTCCTTCCTTCCTTCCTTCCTTCCTTCCTTCCTTCCTTCCTTTCTTCTTTCTTTCTTTCTTTCTTTCTTTCTTTCTTTTTCTTTCTTTCTTTTTTTCTTTCTTTCTCTTCCTTCCTTCCTCCCTTCCTCCTTCCCTACCTCCCTTCTTCTTTCCTTCCTTCCTTCCCCCTTCCCTCCCTCCTTCCTTCCTTCCTCCACGCTGAGCACAGAGCCTGACACAGGGCTCCATCTCACGACCCTGAGATCATGACCTGGGCTGAAATCAAGAGTCGGATGCTTAGCCCACTGAGCCACCGAGGGGCCCTTAGATTGATTTCCTGAACAGAAATTTTCTTTATCACAAACATAACTTTATAAGATATATTTCAATGTCATCTTAGTTTCTGAAATAATAATGCTATATATTTCACATTGTCTTGCCCAGAGACTGTAAGCCTCAGTTCCTTCTAGGAACTGAAAGGGCTAATGATACATTTTTTTATTGGGATGCTATAGGATTAAATAATTTGTGTAAAGCCTCAATATATCTCATTATTATTATTAATGTTGAGACTAATATCATAGTCTTATGCTTTTACGGAATTTTGAAACTTCTAAGTACTTTCACAAGTCTTTTCCCATTCAATGCTTGTGCCATTCCTATGAGGTGTGATTATATATATTTTACAAAGATGGAAATTGAATTATATTTATTTAAGAATGCAGTACTGAATCGTGGAACACTACATCAAAAACTAATGATGTAATACATGTAATACATGATTAACATAATAAAAATTTTTTTTAAAAAGCTACCATCTCCCATTTAAAAAAAAAAGAATGCAGTACAGTGATTATAGACAATAATATATTATAATCATCAAACTTGGTAAGAGTCTAGATCTTAATTGTCCTAGCCACAAAGAAGAAATGATTATTATGCAAATGGGATAGAAGTGCTCTGGCCACAATGCTAATCATATTATAGTATAGAAAATGTATCAAAGCAACATGTTGTACATCTTAAATTTGCACAATATTATATATCATATATATATGTACATATATATATGAAGCCATCAAAAAAAAAAGATGGTCAACTGGATAATGGCAAAATTTTAACAAGAAGCTAAGTGTCTAGATTCCTTGGTAAGTGTGTTCTCATTATTCCACTTGACATACTTAGAATTCAGGTTCGAACCCAAGGAGTTGGCTTTGCAACAATTCTTTGTTTTTTAATTTTTTTCTTTGGTTATGATAATTAATGCTACTAACTTTTAACTCAAAGACTCCTTTACAGCAGAATTTTTTTCCTAGAATTTTTTTCACATTCTAAAATTTGAGAATACAGTTTAATTTCACTGAGCATGGGAGCAATACAGTTGACCCTTGAACAATGTAGGGGTTGGGGTGGCGACCCCCTGTGCAATGGAAAATCCATGTATAATTTTGACTCCCCCAAATCTTAACTACTACTAGGGTACTATTGATTGAAAACTTTACCAGTAACATAAACAGTTCACTAACGCATATTTTGTGTTATATGTATAATATACTGTATTCTTTTTTTTAAATTTTATTTTATTATGTTATGTTAGTCACCATATAATATATCACTAGTTTTTGACATAGTGATCCAAGATTCATTGTTTTCATATAATACCCAATGCTCCATGCAGTATGTGTCCTCCTTAATACAAAGATGTTTGTATCCCCCCACCCCCTCCCCTCTAAAACCCTCAGTTTGTTTCTCAGAGTCCATAGTCTCTCATGGTTCGTCTCTCCTTCCGATTCCAGTCCCCCCTTCATTTTTCCCTTCCTTCTCCTAATGTCCTCCATGCTATTCCTTATGTTCCACAAATAAGTGAAACCATATGATAATTGACTTTCTCTGCTTGACTTATTTCATTTAGCATAATCTCCTTCAGTCCCATCCATGTTGATGTAAAATTTGGGCATTCATCCTTTCTGATGGCTGAGTAATATTCCATTGTATATATGGACCACATCTTCTTTATCCTAAATAAATACAATACAGTACCATAAGTGTATTGTATTCTTACAATAAAGTAAGCTAGAGAAAAGAGAATGTGATTAAGAAAATCATAAAGAAAATACACTTATGGTACTGTATTGTATTTATTTAAGAAATCCACATATAAGTGGACCTGTGCAGTTCAAATCCACGTTGTTCAAAGGTCAGTTGTATTTCCAAATTTCCATAACAAAATAGACAATTATTCTTTTGTCCACAAACTGTTTCAAAGACTTAGGACAATTTATAGAGTAGGTGAACTTTTTCCTTTTTCTCTCTTTTCAGTCCCTTTAAATATTTTTCAAGATGTCCAGTTATTTTGTGATGCCCTGACTTCTCCTTTCATAGTGGAAATGAATAATCATTATCTTTCCAAAGATATTTTCTTAATTTTCTAATAGTGAAATGTTTGTTATTTGGCCACTGAGAAAAGTATGGAGCTGCTCACTTATATCACTAAGGCAAGCACTTACCTCGTCATTAGGACTTCAGCTTTGCTTTTCCAATTGGATATTGTTCTTGCTGTGACATATTAGTTAGTTCATGCCCAGAAATAATGTCTAAACAGGTTTCTCTTCGAGCCTGGTTTTGTGTAAGAGAGTTTTTACTAGTTTCAGGTAGTAAGTTATCAATCTCAATCAATAAGCTTTTCCTCAAACTTAGAGTTTGAGGATTGGGACAAGATAGGTTATCTCATGTGATAGTTTTGTTCTTGTTCAAAGAGAAAGAGAATTGGTGTTTTATGTCAACTTGTGCTTCCAGAATGGATCAACAGAAATAGTACCTAGAGTGTTCTGCTATTTGAAATAACTTTACCAGTCAACAAAATGAAATCATTTAGTCTAAAAGTGTTTGCCTACTTTTTTTTTTTTAAGATTTTATTTATTTATTCATGAGAGACAGAGAGAGAGAGAGGCAGAGGGAGAAGCAGGCTCCCAAGGAGCAGAGATCCCGATGCGGGACTCGATCCCAGGACCCTGGGATCATGACCTGAGCTGAAGGCAGACGCTTAACCATCTGAGCCACCCAGGCTCCCTACTTTTTTTTTTTTTTAAGCCCCCATTAGATTGACCATTTTAACTCAATTTACTACATGAGTCCATGGCTTTGGCTTGGTGATTCAAAATTTTTAGCTTTTAACTCCTTGCATTTTATGATCTATTGACTTCCTTCAGCATCAACCTCTGGGCAGCAACGTGAAACTTCAGGCATGTTGAAGCTTGAAGGAATAGGCTAGAATTCCCACTCACAACTCTCCCGGTCTTCAACTTGCCAAAGGCAGATGCCTCCAGAGGGTTGGAATATCCCAAACGTATTTTTCATCCATTATCTCTATTCTAATTGAAAGCAGGTGCAGAGCCACAGGGAGAAACTCCTGAAAGACTAATTTTCATCTGAAGTTGAAAGGAGAAAAGAAAAAGAGTAACATAAATGATGTGATTAAAAGTTTTCATCAAGAATCATGGAAATCAACAGGCCCTGTGGGAGGTACCAACTCTTGCATTGGTGTTCAGCAAGGTGCTCGAGTATATTCTCTGAGGAGGCTGATCCCTAGGCGTAATTATGAAGTTGCTAAAGTTGGTTTCAGCAGTATACATCACTTTGTCACTGTTCCCTTTCTGTTAGCACTTGTTTTTCTAGCCTTGGACGGAGACTTTGTTTTATGCTCTTCTAATGCCTCATGGATGCACAGGCCCTGCCTTTTGGAGCAACACTCCATGGTCCAGTCCTCTACATTATTTTAAATCAGAACTCATTAAATCAAGCCTTTGAATTAAATTACATTAAACTAAATTAAACTAAGCTTTTACATCAGAGCCAGTTGATTGCATGCCATGTTCTTTCCAGGTTTATGTCCACTGAGTGAACTGAAATATCCTTCACTTTTATAGACACACCGAGATATGTATGTCCCATTTAGTATAGACCTCAAAATGCTAATTCAAGAAATTATAGGAATGTCAGTCATCTGCATAGGTCGGTAAGAAAAAAGTTTCTCTGGTGAAACTTGTTTTGGCACATATGTATTTAAATACCTTTTGTTAAAATCTCTTCTTATACACATGGAGTTTTCCCTTTCTGCATGTGCTCTGCACTGGGTGTGAGCTGACTCTCAGTAACTGGTTTTCTATAAACCTGTAGACATTTCTGCTTCTACAGAGATTTTCCTAGAATAAAAGACACAAAATGGAATAAAAACATCTAGCAGGACCAATTAAAACAGGATGAAGAGCAAATTCGTACATCTCTTTCCCAGTGGTTTGGTGAGGAAAAAGTCCTCCATTTAGACATCACGTCCGTTTTTATAACACACTCTGGGAGGGATGAAGCAAACATAATTACTTTCATTCATAAATTCCCACTTTCAGTCATACTGTCACCTGCAGACTTTCTACAATTGCACCACTCTATTTTCTTAATTTAATTACAGTGACCTTTCTGTTTTCCTTGGCAGGTTTAGGTGTGACAGTTCATCAGGCATCAGAGTCCAGCAATCCCAAAAAAATTTCTTCACCACTCCCAGACCATTTTACCCAAACCAATTCCTATGGTCTCATGTCTTCTGCTGGTGACCGTGCCAGGAGATCCTGCCGCATCTGTTACTTAGAGTCATAATCCTCTCCTTTATCTTGAACTGTTGTATTTCACACGGGCTCTGAAGATACTATATACCCCTTTGTTTTTCATGCAATTGTTAGATTTTATTTTTTTATTTTTATTATTTTTAAAGATTTTATTTATTTATTTGACAGAGAGAGACACAGCCAGAGAGGGAACACAAGCAGGGGGAGTGGGAGAGGGAGAAGCAGGCATCCCACAGAGCAGGGAGCCCGATGCGGGGCTCAATCCCAGGACCCTGGGATCATGACCTGAGCCGAAGGCAGACGCTTAACGACTGAGCCACCCAGGCGCCCAATTGTTAGATTTTAAAACCAAGGATAAGATAAATTGAACAAATCTGTTGTGGTCCTTTTAACAGTTTGGGGAGTTGGTGGGACAGTTGAACCACCTAATCTTTTTTTTCTTTTTTTTTTTTAAATTTTATTATGTTAATCACCATACATTACATAATTAGTTTTTGATGTAGTGTTCCATGATTCATTGTTTGCATATAACACCCAGTGCTCCGTTCAGTACGTGCCCTCTTTAATACCCATCACCATGCTAACCCATCCCCCCACCCCCTCCCCTCTAGAACCCTCAGTTTGTTTCTCAGAATCCATAGTCTCTCATGATTCGTCTCTCCCACCGATGTCCCCCCTTCATTCTCCCTTCCTACTATCTTCTTTTTTTTTTTTTTTAAACATATAATGTATTATTTGTTTCAGAGGTACAGGTCTGTGATTCAACAGTCTTACACAATTCACAGCACTCACCATAGCACATACCCTCCCCAATGTCTATCACCCAGCCACCCCATCCCTCCCACCCCTCACCACTCCAGCAACCCTCAGTTTGTTTCCTGAGATTAAGAATTCCTCATATCAGTGAGGTCATATGATAACATATCTTTCTCTGATTGACTTATTTTGCTCAGCATAATACTCTCCAGTTCCATCCACATCATTGCAAATGGCAAGATTTCATTCCTTTTGATGGCTGCATAATATTCCATTGTATATATATATACCATATCTTCTTTATGCATTCATCTGTCGATGGACATCTTGGCTCTTTCCACAGTTTGGCTATTGTGGACATTGCTGCTATAAACATCGGGATGCAAGTACCCCTTTGGATTCCTCCATTTGTGTCTTTGGGGTAAATAACCAGTAGTGCAATTGCTGGGTCAGATGGCGGCTCTATTTTCAACTTTTTTGAGGAACCTCCATACTGTTTTCCAGAGTGGCTGCACCAGCTTGCATTCCCACCAACAGTGTAGGAGGGTTCCCCTTTCTCCGCATCCTCACCAACATCTGTCGTTTCCTGACTTGTTAATTTTAGGCATTCTGACTGGTGTGAGGTGGTATCTCATTGTGTTATTGATTTGTATTTCCCTGATGCCGAGCGATGTTGAGCACTTTTTCATGTGTCTGTTGGCCATTTGGATGTCTTCTTTGGAAAAATGTCTGTTCATGTCTTCTGCCCATTTCTTGATTGGATTCTTTGTTCTTTGGGTGTTGAGTTTGATAAGTTCTTTATAAATTTTGGAAACTAGCCCTTTATCTGATATGTCATTTGCAAATATCTTCTCCCATTCTGTCGGTTGTCTTTTGGTTTTGTTGACTGTTTCTTTTGCTGTGCAAAAGCTTTTTATCTTGATGAAGTCCCAATAGTTCATTTTTGCCCTTGCTTCCCTTGCGTTTGGCACTGTTTCTAGGAAGAAGTTGCTGCGGCTGAGGTCGAAGAGGTTGCTGCCCATGTTCTCCTTTAGGATTTTGATGGACTCCTGTCTCACACTGAGGTCTTTCAACCATTTTGAGTCTATTTTTGTGTGTGGTGTAAGGAAATGGTCCAGTTTCCCAACACCATTTGTTGAAGAGACTTTTTTCCATTGGACATTCTTTCCTGTTTTGTTGAAGATTAGTTGACCATAGAGTTGAGGGTCTATTTCTGGGCTCTCTATTCTGTTCCATTGATCTCTGTGTCCGTTTTTGTGCCAGTACCATACTGTCTTGATGATGACAGCTTTGTAATAGACCTTGAAGTCCGGGATTGTGATGCCACCAGCTTTGCTTTTCTTTTTCATTTTCAACATTCATTTCAACATTCCTCTGGCTCTTTGGGGTCTTTTCTGGTTCCATACAAATTTTAGGATTATTTGTTCCATTTCTTTGAAAAAAGTGGATGGTATTTTGATGGGGATTGTATTAAATGTGTAGATTGCTCTAGGTAGCATTGACATCTTCACAATATTTGTTCTTACAATCCATGAACATTTCTTTGTGTCTTCCTCAATTTCTTTCATGAGTATTTTATAGTTTTCTGAGTACAGATCCTTTGCCTCTTTGGTTAGATTTATTCCTAAGTATCTTATGGTTTTGGGTGCAATTATAAATGGGATCGATTACATAATTTCTCTTTCTTCTGCCTTGTTGTTGGTGTATAGGAATGCCACTGATTTCTGTGTATTGATTTTATATCCTGCCACTTGACTGAATTCCTGTATGAGTTCTAGCAGTTTTGGGGTGGAGTCTTTTGGATTTTCCACAGGAAGTATCATATCATCTGCAAAGAGTGAGAGTTTGACTTCTTCTTTGCCAATTCGGATGCCTTTTATTTCTTTTTGTTGTCTGATTGCTGTGGCTAGGACTTCTAATACTATGTGATAGTGCACATCCCTGCCGCATTCCTGACCTTAGTGGGAAAGCTCTCAGTTTTTCCCCATTGAGAATGATATTTGCTGTGGGTTTTTCATAGATGGCTTTTATGATATTGAGGTATGTACCCTCTATCCCTATACTTTAAAGAGTTTTGATCAAGAAAGGATGCTGTACTTTGTCAAATGCTTTTTCTGCATCTATTGAGAGGATCATATGGTTCTTGGTCTTTCTTTTATTAATGTGTTGTATCACATTGATTGATTTGTGGATATTGAACCAACCTTGCAGCCCATGGATAAATCCCACTTGGTCATGGTGAATAATCCTTTTAATGTACTGTTGGATCCTATTGGCTAGTATTTTGGTGAGAGAACCGCCTAATCTTTTATAGTGATCCATTAAAATTTTTGTAGCTACTCTCTCATGCCATTTCAAAAGATATTTAAAATAACTTTTAAAATGCCCTTTTTGTTTTTGAATACAGATGTATAGAAGAATTATGAAGATCATATAGATAATTCCCATATGTCCCACATCCAGTTCCCCCATTATCAATATCTTACATTAATATGGCACATTTGTCAAAAGTAATGGATCGATAGCGATACATTATTATTAACAAAAGCCCACACTTTATTCAAATTTTCTTAGTTTTGCCTCATGCCCTTTTTCTGTTCCAGGATCCCACTCAGGATCCTTGGCTATGACAGTTTCTCAGACTTTCCTTGGTTTTGATGACCTTGACAGTTTTGAGAAGTACTGACCAGGTCAGGTGTTTTGTGGAATATTCTTTAATTGGGGTCAGATTGATATTTTTCTCATCATGAGACGAGGTTTATGAGTTTTGGGAGAAAAACAACAAAAGCAAAGTGTCGTTCTCATCACACAATATCAAGGGTACCTACTATCAATAAGACATCACTATTGATGTTGACCTTGAACACCTGAGTGAGGAGTGTCAGGTTTCTTCACAGTGAAGTTATTCTTTTCTTTTCTCCCTTTTTATACTGTGCTCTTTGGAAATAAGTCACTATATCTGGCTCACATTTAGGGATTTATGCTCCATCTCCTTGAAGGTGAAGTATCTACATAAATGATTTGGAATTCCTCTGCATAGGAAATTTTTCCAATCTCCCACATTGAATCATTTATTCAGTCATTTATTTGTATCAGCATAGACTCATGGATATTTGTTTCCTACTTTGGGATATAGTTTGATGTTACATTATTTTGTTGGTCAAGACATTCTAGCTTCAGACACTGGGGGCTCTTCAGTTGACTACTGTGTCCTTTGACAGATGCCCATGATTGTGTTTGAGCATTTTCTTACTTTCTGGCACCATAAGGTGCTCATCTTGTATATGTCCTGCTCCAGTCCTAGAATCACCCATTTCCCTGAGGAACGCTTGTACATTTTGTTAGAGAATGGTATTAGAAAAAAAGTTCTGGGTGCTAAGTGTTTCATGCCATTTTTAATCAACCACCTGAATGCTGTCATCCAACTGATTTGTCCCAAAATTTTTCCATCTTCTTTATTCTTATTGTTCTCTTTATTCTGAATAATTCTAATCTCCACCCTGTCATTAAGCCCATTTGCAGGACCTGAGCAAGGAGATTCATGACAGCTTCTTTCATGTCATGAGGTTGGTCCAATAATAAAGTCACTTTAAGTGTCCATGCAATAAGAGCACTTTTTTTTTTAATGTTCTATTTATTTATTCATGAGAGTCAGAGAGAGAGAGAGAGAGAGAGAGAGAGGCAGAGGCAGAGGGAGAAGCAGGCTCCCCGCCTAGCAGGGAGCCCGATGCGGGACTCGATCCCAGGACCCTGGGATCATGACCTGAGCCAAAGGCAGACGCTTAACCATCTGAGCCACCCAGGCGCCCCAATAAGAGCACTTTTATTAAAGCATCAATCATCACCTGAGAGAAGGGGAGTATAAAGTTAAGAAGAACCTTAGTGTCATCATATAAGCAATCCAAAATTGCTTACATTCTCAACATTTCAGCAGCCTCAAAGAAGTATTTCAGTTAATATTTGCTCTTCAAATGACACTATTAAGGAAGTGAAAGATAAGGCATACATTAAGGAAAAATATTTGCAAATTACATTTCTTTTTTTTTTTTTTTTAAAGTGACCACACAGCGGGGGTTGGGACGCTCCAAGCTTTTGCGAGGGCTGGGGGAGGGGGGGTGTTAGCGTGGCTCACTTTTTTTTTTTTTAAGATTATTTATTTATTTATTTGACAGAGAGATAGAGAGAGAACACAAGTAGGCAGAGAAGCAGGCAGAGGGAGAGGGAGAAGCAGGCTCCCCGCAGAGCAGGGAGCCTGATGCGGGACTCGATCCCGGGACCCTGGGATCATGACCTGAGCTGAAGGCAGCCACTTAACCGACTGAGCCACCCAGGCGCCCCAAATTACATTTCTGATAAAGGAATTTATATATCTAGATATACATAGAACTCTCAGAACTCAAGAGTAAAAATATAATGCAGTCTTTTTTTTTTCCAAAGGAAAAAGGTTTAATATAAAGAGTCAAGATTCACATCATGATAAATGATCTAAAATTGAATACCTTCTTGTGACAAAAGTTCAACTTTTGCATATTTTCCCTATTTAACTTATTCTGTCATCTTTTTCCCTGTGTTTTTCTATTACTTTCACCCCACCTCTCCCTATGGTTACATTGACAGATTCTCTCCCTCTCCCCAGTAGTTTAGAAAGCCTACTCTTGCACAAGCTACAATGATTAACACTAATTTTAACACACCCTTTAACTTCACCAACATCTAAGTAGTATCTGTAACCTTCCTTTCCCCTACTGCCCAAGTATACTGTTCACAGTCCATCCTCCTGGGTAGAAATGAGGCATTTTAATTTCGTTTTCCTTTCTGACTCGTGCTGTGGGAGGAAGGTAATATATATTGTGTGTACATGTTTATAGTCATCCTAGATTGCTAAAGTATATCCTCCAGTAGTTCTTTCAAAGAGGATATGCAAGAAACAAACTGTGAATTCTTCGGTATCAAAAAATGTCTTTGTTTTACCTTCAAAATCAAATGCCTATTTGGCTGGGTATAGGATTCTAGGTGTAAAGCCTTTTGCCTGCAGAACTTTTATGACATTGCTCCACTGATTTCTAGCATCTAGAGTATCTAATGATAAGTCTGTGGTCAATCTGATTCTTGTTCCTCTGTAGGTTATTTCTCTTTTTCTGGAAGACTTTAGGATTTTTTTCTTTATCGCTGGAATTCCCAAATTTCACCAAGATGTATCTAGAAGTGAGTCTCTTCTCATCAATCTTACTAGGTATTCAGTAAGCACTGACAACCTCAGGACTTGAATCCTTTAGCTCTGGAAAGTTTTCTTCAATGATTTCCTTAATTATTTCCTCTGCTCCATTCTCTTCATTATCTTTTTCTGGAATTTTTATCAAACGGATATTGGAACTTCTGGATCTATCCTCTATGTCTCTTGACCTTTCTTTATTTATTATCTGTTTGGCCATTTGCATTGTATCCTTAGAGAATTCTTCAATTTGGTCTTCTAGATTGTCCATCTCTCTTCAAGTGTGTCTATTCTGCTATTCAGAACATATTGAGTTTTTTATTCCCAAGCCCTCTGGAAGGTAATTTTTAATATTTGCAACCTCCTCCTGTAGCTCTCTAAAGTTGTTAATTACATTTCTTCTAAAGTTTTCTTCAGTTTCTTGTACTAAGTCTGTTTCTTTAGATGTTCTCTCATCTGTTAGCAGAGTTTTGTGTCACTTTTTGTCAGTTTTCCTTAAAAATTTGGTGATTCCTGATGGAGTACTTGAATTTGTACTTAAATGCCTTTTCTGCTTATTAGAACTTATCTCTAGTGATTTTGAGGGAGAGGCCAAATGCAAGGTTGGACAGACTGTCCCAACTCCTTGGTTTCTGGGCATAGCTGTTTCCTTTTTATTCTGTTTTTTTTTTTGTACCATCTGGTATTTCACCAATTTTTCTTCTCAAAGTCCTGAGCCAAATAATCATAGGCAATTTCTTTAAGTCCATCTGAGGCCTCTTTTTTCTCAATCTGGGAGGCAGTCTTTACATTTTCTACCTCAGAGTCCTCTCCTTCCTCCCATGATAAGACTACTTCCATTTCCCACTCTGAACCTTTTTCTTCCTCTGGCTCAGAATCTTCTACCTCTTTAATTAAAACAATCTCCAAGCCATTATTTGTTTTTTCTTCAACTCCACATTGTGTATTTACCTCAGAGTGATGATGAAAGGTTGAATCCTGTTTCTCACGTAATACTGAAGCCTCTTCTTCTCCCTCCTCCTCCAGCCCTGAAGTCTCTTCTTCCTCCTCCTCCAGGCCTGAAGCCCCTTCTTCCTCATCCAACTCTGAAGCTTCTTCTCCCTCTTCTTCCAGCTCTGAAGACTCTTCTTCCTGAGTCCCTAAGTTCTTCACCTCCTCTGGCTCAGCACTTTACTTCTTTAACAAATAGAAAGCTCAAGCCATCACTGGCTTCCCCCTCAGCCCCATGCTTCAAATCTAGTAGAGTTTTTCCCACTTTTTCTTGAAACCCATACCTTCTTCCTTTCTTTATTTTTTCCTTTTGTGGGAGTACATCTTTCAGTAATTCATTCATAAATGGTTTTTGGCTAATAAAATTGCTGAGACTTTGCATGTCTGAAAAGGTCCTTACTTCACCATCACACTTAAATGTTAATTTAACTTGGCATAGAACTTTAGGTTCCAAATCATTTTCCCTCAGAATGTTGAAGATGTTACTCCATTGCTTCCTAATGTCCAGTGTTGCTGATGAAAACTCTGCCACCAATATAAGTATTGCTCCTTCATCGTCTCTGGAGGTTTTTAGAATTTTCTCTTTATTCTTTAAATTCTGAGGGGTTTTTTCCTCTCTTTTTTCTTTGACCAGTTCATCCTCTCCAATCTCTCGGTTCTCTCATGTTACTTCTGTATGGATACTATGATCTCCCCAAGTGTTGTCTATATTGCTATGGCTTCTCCCACACTTTCCATGCCTTTGTCATTTTTTGATTCATCACAGGACAATTCCTTACCTTGGTTCATACTGTACTTTTCAGCTTTGTCTAATTTGCTACTCAGCTCACTTATTTCTTTTCTTTTAAAAGTCAGATTTTCGGTATCTTCAACTATTTCAGAGTTTGCTCCTTCTATTTTCTCTACCAACTCTGTTTTTTGTGTGGCTAAACCTTTTATTTGTGGCCATTCCTTTTTGGTACTGGGAGTTGTTTATATTTTTCACTTTAGGTATTTTACTTTCTACTCCTAAAATTTCCTTTAGGTCCTTTTTAAGGGATTCCCTTTTCTCTTCAACCATTAAGTCCAGATTTTCCATCAAGCCTTTAAACTTCATTAGCATAACTGCTGACATGTCTTTGCATTTTGAATCTAATACTTGAGCCATCTCCTTGTCAGTTTTTATCAACTGAATTATTTCCCTATGGGTGCTATTTTCCTGTTTCTTTGCAAGTCTAGCAATTTCTGACTCTACAATGGACATTGCAGATACGTTGTTTTATTTTATTTTCCTGAAGAGTAATTTTTGTTCTTATAGGTCTGCTAGACTCCCCCGAACTCAAAAATCTTTAAAATATATATATCATCCAGTGAAGGCCGTTCACCTGGAAGAAAGTTCTCTGCAGACCAGGACTTGGTCTTTCGCACAGCCACCTGTCAGTGCCTGGAGAAGGGATCCAGCCTGAGGCTATAATGCAGTTTTTAAAAATGGCAAAAGACTTGAGCTAGGTATTTCACCAAAGAAGATACACAAGTAGTAAAGAAGCAGATGAGAAGAAACTCTACACCATTAGTTGTTAGAGAAGTACAAATCAAAACCTTAATGAGATATCACTATGTATCTTTTAGAATGTACAATTTAAAGGTTTGACTATACTAATACTGGAAAGGATGTAGAGGAACTGAAACTTTCATGTATTGTGGCTGAGAATGTAAAATAATAACCACTTTGCAAAACATTTGGTAAGTTCTTAAAAAGTTGGACATACACTTAAAATGACTCAGCCATTCCACTTCTAGGTATTTACCCAAGAAAAGGTGATTAAGTTGCTGGTGAGACCCTTCAATACTCACTTACCTGGCTGTAGCAAAATCTGAGAACCACTGTTGAGATGTTGACACCAATTAATAACAGAGCATCCATCAGCCTAAATCCTTGAATAACTATGTGAAGTAGAGCTTCGTACTACTCCTACCCCTGATCCTTGCTGGGTATGTAGTGTGAGCAAGAAATACATTTTAAAAAAAGATTTTATATATTTATTTATTTTAGAGGGGGGAGGGGCAGAAGGAGAGGAAGAGAGATAATCTCCTCAGAGAGCCGAGTGTGACATGAGGCTCAGTCTCACAACCCTGAGATCATGACCCTAGCCAAAATCAAGAGTCACCACTTAACTGGCTGAGCCACCCAGGCACCCCAAGAAATACATTTTTAAAATGGTTTTAAACCACTGACACTTTGAGGTTCTTTGTTGCTACATCATAGATCCACCTGTTGAATACAGCTACTAAGCTGGAAGTTTATCTTCTTACAGGTTTTTACCTTGTTTTCTGAGACTTAGTCTGTTTTGCCTCCCTGTTTTTTGTTTTTCTTTTTACTAGTTCTCTCTTCTCTCTGTTCTCATAAGCACTCCTTCATCATACCTTCCATCTTATCCTATTATGTTCCACGTGGCTTCTATCCTTTTCATCCTTCTGTATGAATGTAGTCAGTTCCTGGGATATCATAACTGTGTCATCATGGTCTATCATTAGAGGAAAATATGGAAGTGATGGCATAGAAAGAATTGGATGAAAGAAAGAAAGAATTTACTCAGTCTATCTTGCTGTAGTTTGTTAGGGGACAGATTAGATTCAGAGTCCATCCCCAGCCATCATTCAAAATCCATCAGTTATTGATTAAGGGTAAAAATACCTAAGTATCCAAACCACCTATGAACTCATGTTGAATCAATCTGCTGTAGCCCGATATACTACAATGCAGTGAGATGTATTCTTCTTAAAAGAAATGAGAAGGGATATTTGGTAGTGAGAATAAATTCTACACTGAAATAACAAAGATACACATAAATACAGGGGACTAATTAAGATAGGAATTTTATTTCTCTTTAAGAGTACCAGTTTGGCATGTCTGAATGGCCAGGTAGCCCTTCTCTATGAGGTAATTCGAAGATTCAGGTTCCCTCCACCTCAGAGCTCCACCATCTCCTCTCATCCTGTTCTGGGAGAGAATTAATGCTCCATACATTCATCTCGTGTGATTAATTAGCTTACTTCTTATGCACATAAAGTAGTCTTAGCTACGTACCATGCTTGGGAAAATTGAGAAAATGGTCGTTCGAATAATTTTCTTTAGGGAACTCTCTGGGAACCATGTTGAGAAAGCCTGCCCTAGTGCATTGTTCTTGTCTGCATGGTCAAAGCTGGGTCATTGCCATGTTCATGGTCCCAGCCCACAGGAAGGGAAAATAAGGAAGTTCAGGACAAGTAACTTCCTTTCAGGAAAACAAGGTCAAAATTGTATTTATTCTTTCACTCAGGTATTGTCAAGTAGTCAATCACATGGTCACACTTAAGAGGTAAGAAAACCAGAAAATGGGGACGCTTGGGTGGCTCAGTCATTAAGCTTTTGCCTTTGGCTTGGGTCGTGATTCCAGGGTCCTGGGATAGAGCACCACATTGGGATCCCTGCTGGGTGGGAAGCCTGCTTCTCCCTCTCCCACTTCCCCTGCTTGTGTTCCCTCTCTCACTGTCTTTCTCTCTGTCAAATAAATAAATAAAAATCTTTAAAAAAAAAAAAAAAAAAAGGAAACCAGAAAATGGGGCCTCTACCTAAGTGGCCAACAGTCAGGAAGAAAGGAAGAATGGATTGTGTCTATCACAGGATGATTGGGGTGAGGGGGTTGGATTATACACTGCAGGAACTCTCCCATTTAGAAGGAATCTTTTACTGCAATGATCTCAAGCTGACTCTACTCATAACACTTTTGGCTTTTGCTCTAATCTTCTCCTTTTAACTCAATAGTCATGTCCTAGAATAAAATTTTTGCCTTATTACAAACCCTATTACTTTTCTTTCTTTACAGTTTTATTGAGGTATAATTGACATACAACAGTGTATAAATTTAAGGTGTATAGCATAATGATTTGACTTACATATATTGTGAAATGACCATAATAAGTTCAGTTAACATCCATCTTCTCATATGAATACACAAAAAAAAGAAAAGAAAAAGAAAAAATATTTTTCTCCTTGTGAGAACTCTTAGAATTTACTCTTTTAAAATTGTATATATATCATACAACAGTATTAACTATAGTCATCATGTTGTACATTATGTTCCTAATAATTTTTATCTTATAACTGGAGGTTTGTGCCTTTTGACCACCTTCATCCAATCCCCTTTGCCCCCCCCAACCTCTGACAACCAAAAATCTGCTATCTTTTTCTATATCTTTCTATATCTTTTCTATCTCTGATATCTTCCCCCCCCTTTTTAGATTCCACATATAAGTGAGATCATTCAGTATTTGTCTTTCTCTGTCTGACTTATTTCACTTAGCATAATGCCCCCAAGGTTCATCCATGTTGTCATAAAAAGTAGAATTCCTTCTGTTTCATAGCTGAAGAGTATTCTAGTGTATGTGTATACACACACACATATATATATAAACATACACACATATATATAAACACACACACATATATAAACACACACACACACACACATATATATAAACATAATATGTATCACATTTTTTTTATCCATTTAGCCCTTGAGGGACACTTAGGTTGTTTCCATGTCTTGGCTATTGTAAATAGTGCTGCCGTGAACATAGGGGTGCAGATACCTTTTCAAGTTAATGTTTTAATTTCTTCAGATAAATACCCAGAAGTTGAATTGCTGGATCATGGGGTAGTTCTACTTTTAATTTTTTGAAGAACCTCCATACTGTTTCCATAGTGGCTGCACCAATTTACACTTCCACCAACAGTGCACAAAGATTCCTTCTTTTCAACATCCTGCCAGCATTTGTTATCTCTTGTCTTTTTGACAACAGCCATTCTTTTTTTTTTTATTCTTTTTTTTTTTTTTTTTAGACTTCATTTATTTATTTGAAACAGAGAGAATGAGAGAGACAGAGAGCACATGAGAGGAGGGAGGGTCAGAGGGAGGAGCAGACTCCCTGCAGAGCAGGGAGCCTGATGCGGGACTCGATCCAGGGACTCCAGGATCACGACCTGAGCCGAAGGCAGTCGCTTAACCAACTGAGCCACCCAGGCGCCCTTTTTTTTTTATTCTTATGTTAATCCCCATACATTACATCATTAGTTTTAGATGAAGTGTTCCATGATTCATTGTTTGTGCACAACACCCAGTGCTCCATGCAGAATGTGCCCTCCTCAATACCCACCACCAGGCTAACCCATCCTCCCACCCCCCTCCCCTCTAGAACCCTGTTTGTTTTTCAGAGTCCATCGTCTCTCATGGTTCGTCTACCCCTCTGATTTCCCCCGCTTCATTCTTCCCCTCCCGCTACCTTCTTCCTCTTCTTCTCCTTTTTTTTCTTAACATATATTGCATTATTTGTTTCAGAGGTACAGATCTGAGATTCAACAGTCTTGCACAATTCACAGCGCTTACCAGAGCACATACCCTCCCCAGTGTCTATCATCCAGTCACCCCATCCCTCCCACCCCACCCCCCACTCCAACAACACTCAGTTTGTTTCCTGCGATTAAGAATTCCTCATATCAGTGAGATCATATGATACATGTCTTTCTCTTTTTGACTTATTTCACTCAACATAATACCCTCCAGTTCCATCCACGTCGTTGCAAATGGCAAGATCTCATTCCTTTTGATGGCTGCATAATATTCCATTGTATATATATACCACATCTTCTTTATCTATTCATCTGTCGATGGACATCTTAACAGCCATTCTTTTTTTTTAATTGAAACCAGGAGTGTTTTATTAAAAAGAAACATATTAAATAAATAATAGAGTTAACAGAAGCCAGATGTGAAGATACATTCCCAAAGTTTGCTATTTTTTTTTTTAAGATTTTATTTATTTATTTGAGAGAGAGAGAATGAGAGACAGAGAGCATGAGAGGGAGGAGGGTCAGAGGGAGAAGCAGACTCCCTGCCGAGCAGGGAGCCCGATGCGGGACTCGATCCAGGGACTCCAGGATCATGACCTGAGCTGAAGGCAGTCGCTTAACCAACTGAGCCACCCAGGCGCCCCCAAAGTTTGCTATTTTTTTAAATTTTATTATGTTATGTTAGTCACCATACAATACCTCATTAGTTTTTGATGTACTGATCCACGATCCATTGTTTTCGTATAACACCCAGTGCTCCATGCAGTACGTGCCCTCCTTAATAGCCATCATCGGGCTAACCAATCCCCCCTCCCCCCTCCCCTCTAAAACCCTGTTTGTTTCTCAGAGTCCATAGTCTCTCATGGTTCATCTCTCCCTCCAATTCCCCAGCCCCCCATTTTTCCCTTCCTTCTCCTAATGTCCTCCATGCTATTCCTTATGTTCCACAAATAAGTGAAACCATATGATAATTGACTTTCTCTGCTTGACTTATTTCACTTAGCATAATCTCCTCCAGTCCCATCCATGCTGATGTAAAAGTTGGGTATTCATCCTTTCTGATGGCTGAGTAATATTCCATTGTATATATATATGGACCACATCTTCCTTATCCATTCATCTGTTGAAGGGCATCTCAGCTCTTTCCACAGTTTGGCTATTGTGGACATTGCTGCTTTGAACATTGGGGTGCATATGGCCCTTCTTTTCACTACATCTGTGTCTTTGGGGTAAATACCCAGTAGTGCAATTGCTGGGTCATAGGATAGCTCTATTTTTAAATTTTTGAGGCACCTCCACATTGTTTTCCAAAGTGGCTGTACCAACTTGCATTCCTCCAACAGTGTAAGAGGGTTCCCCTTTCTCCACAACCTCTCCAACATTTGTTGTTTCTTTCCCTATCCATTTTTGCCATTCTAACTGGTGTAAGGTGGTATCTCAATGTGGTTTTGATTTGGATTTCCCTGATGGCTAGTGATGATGAACATTTTTTCATGTGTCTGTAAGCCATTTGTATGTCTTCTTCAGAGAAGTGTCTTTTCATACCTTCTGCCCACTTTTTGACTTTATTTGTTTTTTGGGTGTTGAGTTTGAGAAGTTCTTTATAGATCTTGGATACCAGCCCTTTATCTGTAGTGTCATTTTCAAATATCTTCTCCCATTCTGTGGGTTGCCTCTTTGTTTTGTTGACTGTTTCCTTTGCTGTGCAGAAGCTTTTTATCTTGATGAAGTCCCAAAAGTTCATTTTTGCTTTTGTTTCACTAGCTTTTGGAAATGTATCTTGAAAGAAGTTGCTGTGGCTGATGTCAAAGAGGTTACTGCCTATGTTCTCCTCTAAGATTTTGATGGATTCCTGTCTCACATTGAGGTCTTTCATCCACTTTGAGTTTATCTTTCTGAATGGTGTTAGAGAATGGTCGAGTTTCATTCTTCTGCATGTGGCTGTCCAATTTTCCCAGCACCATTTATTGAAGAGACTGTTTTTTTTCCCATTGCATATTTTATCCTGCTTTGTCAAAGATTATTTGACCATAGAGTTGAGGGTCCATATCTGGGTTCTCTATTCAGTTCCATTGGTCTATATGTCTGTTTTTGTGCCAGTACCATGCTGTCTTGGTGATCACAGCTTTGTAATATAGATTGAAATCGGGCAACGTGATGCCCCCAGCTTTGTTTTTCTTTTTCAACATTTCCTTGGTGATTTGGGGTCTTTTCTGATTCCATACAAATTTTAGGATTGTTTGTTCCAGCACTTTGAAAAATGTCATTGGAATTTTGATTGGGATGGCATTGAAGGTATAGATTGCTCTGGTTAGCATAGATATTTTAACAATGTTTACTCTTCTGATCCATGAGCATGGAGTATTTTCCCATCTTTTTGTGTCTTCTTCGATTTCTTTCATGAGTGTTTTGTAGTTCCTAGAGTATAGATCCTTTACTTCTTTGGTTAGGTTTATTCCGAGGTATCTTATGGTTTTTGGTGCTATTGTAAATGGAATCATTTCTCTAATTTCTCTTTCTACAGTTGCATTGTTAGTGTATAAGAAAGCAACCGATTTCTGTGCATTGATTTTGTATCCTGCCACATTACTGAATTGCTGGATGATTTCCAGTAATTTGAGGGTGGAGTCTTTTGGGTTTTCCACATAAAGTATTATGTCGTCTGCGAAAAGAGAGAGTTTAACTTCTTCTTTGCCAATTTGAATACCTTTTATTTCTTTTTGTTGTCTTTTTGCTCTTGCTAGGACTTCTAGTACTATGTTGAACAATAGTGGTGAGAGTGGGCATCCTTGACGTGTTCCTGATCTTAAGGGAAAGGCTCTCAGCTTTTCCCCATTGAGGATGATATTTGCTGTGGGTTTTTCATAGATGGATTTTATGAACTTGAGGAATGTTCCCTCTATCCCTATACTCTGAAGAGTTTTAATCAGGAAAGGATGCTGTATTTTGTCATATGCTTTTTCTGCATTAATTGAGAGGACCATATGGTTCTTCTCCCTCCTCTTAATAATGTGTTCTATCACATTGATTGATTTGTGAATGTTGAACTACCCTTGCATCCCGGGGATAAATCCCACTTGGTCGTGGTGGATGATCCTTTTAATGTATTGTTGGATCCTATTAGCTAGGATTTTGTTGAGGATTTTGGAATCCATATTCATCAGGGATATTGGTCTGAAATTCTCCTTTTTGATGGGGTCTTTGCCTGGTTTGGGGATTAAGGTAATGCTGGCCTCATAGAATGAGTTTGGAAGTTTTCCTTCTGTTTCTATTTTTTGAAACAGCTTCAGTAGAATAGGTATTATTTCTTCTTTGAATGTTTGGTAGAATTCCCCAGGGAATCCATCAGGCCCTGGACTCTTGTTTTTTGGGAGGTTTTTGATCACTGCTTCAATCTTGTTACTGGTTATTTGCCTATTCAGGTTGTCAATTTCTTCCTGTTTCAGTCTTGGCAGCTTATAGGTTTCCAGGAAGGCCTCCATTTCATCCACATTGCTCAGTTTATTGGCATATAGTTGTTGATAATAATTTTTAATAATTGTTTCTAATTCCTTGGTGTTAGCCGTGATCTCTCCCCTTTCATTCATAATTTTATTAATTTGGGTCCTTTCTCTCTTCTTTTGGATAAGTCTGGCCAGTGGTTTATCGATCTTATTAATTCTTTCAAAGAACCAACTTCTAGTTTCGTTGATCTGATCTACTGTGTTTCTGGTTTCTAATTCATTGATTTCTGCTCTAATTTTAATTATTTCTCTTCTAATGAGTGGCTTAGGCATCGTTTGTTGCTTTTTCTCTAGTTCTTTAAGGTGTAGAGTTAGTTGGTGAATTCAGGATTTTTCTATTTTTTTGAGTGAGGCTTGAATGGCTATGTATTTCCCTCTTAGGACCGCCTTTGCAGTATCCCATAGGTTTTAGACTGATGTGTTTTCGTTCTCATTGATTTCCATGAATTGTTTAAGTTCTTCTTTGATTCTTGGTTGACCCAAACGTTCTTGAGCAGAGTGGTCTTTAGCTTCCAAGTGTTTGAATTTCTGCCAAATTTTTTCTTGTGATTGAGTTCCAGTTTTAGAGCATTGTGGTCTGAGAATATGCAGGGAATAATCTCAATCTTTTAATATCAGTTGAGACCTGATTTGTGACCCAGTATATGATCTATTCTGGAGAAGGTTCCATGTGCGCTCGAGAAGAATGAGTATTTTGTTGTTTTAGGGTGGAATGTTCTGTAAATATCTGTAATCATTAGGGAAATGCAAATCCCATCTGGTCCAATGTATCATTCAAAGCTCTTGTTTCCTTGTTGATTTTCTGCTTAGATGATCTGTCCATTGCTGAGAGTGGAGTATTGAGATCTCCTACAGTTAACGTACTGCTTTCAGTATGACTCTTTATTTTGGTTAACAGTTGGCTTATGTAGATGGCTGCTCCCATGTTGGGGGCATAGATATTTACAATTGTTAGATCTTCTTGTTGGATAGACCCTTTAAGAATGATAGAGTGTCCTTCTGTGTCTCTTATTACAGACTTTAGTTTAAAATCTAATTTGTCTGATATAAGAATTGCTACCCCAGCATTCTTTTGAGGTCCACTGGCATGGAAGATGGATCTCCGTCCCTTCATTTTCAGTCTGGATGTATCTTTAGGTTCAAAATGAGTCTCTTGTGGACAGCATATGGATGGGTCCTGTCCTTTTATCCAATCTGCAACCCTGTGCCATTTTATGGGAGCATTTAGGTAGTTCACGTTGAGAGTGATTATTGAAAGATATGAATTAATTGTCATCATGTTGCCTGTGAAGACGTTGTTTTTATAGATTGTCCCTGTAAATTTCTGTTGTTTATCACTCTTGGGGTCTTTCTCTTTTTATAGAACCCCCCTTAATATTTTTTGCATGGCCAGCTTAGTGGTCACATATTCTTTCAGTTTCTGCCGGTCGTGGAAGCTCTGCATCTCTCCATCCATTCTAAATGAAAGCCTTGCCGGATAAAGTATTCTTGGCTGCATGTTCTTCTCATTTAGTACCTGAATATGTCTTGCCAGGCCTTTCTGGCTTACCAGGTCTCTACGGATAGGTCTGACGTTATTCTGATGTTCCTACCTCTGTACGTAAGGAATTTCTTCCCCCTAACTGCCCTTAAGATGGTTTCCTTGGTTCTAAGATTTGCAAATTTTACTATTACATGCCAGGGTGTTGGCCTGTTTTCCTTGATCTTAGGAGGGGTCTTCTCTGCCTCTAGGACTCGAATGTTTGTTTCATTCTCCAGATTAGGGAAGTTCTCAGCTACGATTTGCTCAATTACATCTTCTAGTCCTCTCTCTCTCTCTACTCCCTCCAGGATTCCAATTATTCTGACATTGGAATGCTTCATGGTGTCACTTATTTCTCTGATTCTATTTTCATGGACTCTGAGTTGTTTTTCCCTGGCCTCCTCTTTTCCCTTTTTATCTATTATATTATCTTCCAGGTCGCTTATTCGCTCTTCTGCCTCAGTTACCCTAGCTGTTAGATTATCTAGATTGGATTGGATCTCATTGATAGCATTTTTAAGTTCTGCCAATTCACCTTTTATTTCTGCCCTTAGAGACTCTATGTTGCCATTAATTGATTTCTCCATTCTAGCCATTGTCTTCACAATTGCTAGCCTGAATTCCATCTCTGACATCTTGGTTATATCTGCATCCATTTGTAAATCTGCAGCATAAGTCATAATCTGAGTCTTTTCTATTTAGGGGTCTCCTCCTCCTAGTCATTCTGTTGATGGGTGTTTGAGGGAATGTATAGAATCCAAATTATTGACCAGAACCCAAGCAAGATGCACCTGTTTTCTAGGGACCTTAGGGTTGCTGGCCTCTTGTTTTCCCAGCCTGTCTTCTGCAGGAGGGGCCTGCCACACTGTTACTCAGGCAACCCTGTTTGGGCAGAGTTGCCCTGCCCCCTGTGGGGGGGGGGGGAGGGCTCAGTGAAAACTGTTTTTTTTTTTTTTCTTTTTTTTTTTTATTCTTATATTAATCCCCATACATTACATCATTAGTTCTAGATGAAGTGTTCCATGATTCATTTGAAAACTGGTTTTTTGGGGCTTTTGTTCTCTGGCGCCTTTCTCTGGCGGCTTTCCATGTTTCTTCTGTGAGTCAGAGCAGAAGAGACCGTTTCCAACCCTCTGCCTCAGAGCAGAGAGACTGCAGTCTGTTCTTTAGTGAGCCCTTCAGGCCACACCGTCTCCATTTCTGTCCCTGCTGCTATAAACTGCAGTGGCCTGGGTTGTGCACCCCTCCACAGCGCTCCCAGTCCTGCCTCCAGGTCGGGGCACGTCTCTGCCCTTTGTACTTCTAAAACTGCCAGCCGCACCCAGTTTGCACCCGTGACCCCACCGCTCCAGGTTTCCACCCCGGGGGGGGCTGCCCTAAGGTCCTTTCCCCGCCGCTACCGGTCTGTGAGTCTGTGCCCATCCCCAGCGCATGAGGCTGTCACTCACCGGCGGTGTAGGATCCCCATGGCTAGGCACCCTCCCGCTGCTGTTTATCCTCTGATATCTGCCCGCAGAATCATGGCTCCCCGCTTCATACCTCAAAACCAACCGCCTGCAATATTCTGCTTGTAGAGATCCAGATCTTCTTACATCTCAGGCTGGTTTCATGGGTGCTCAGAGTGGTCTGGTAGATATCCAGCTCAATTCTGGGAACTAGCTGAAATAGGGTCCCCTACTCCACCATCTCCCCCGCCTCCCCAACAACAGCCATTCTAATGGACAAGAGGTGATACCGTGCTTTGGATTTGCATTTCCCTAATGATTAGCAACAATGAGCACTTTTTCATGTGCTCATGAACACTTTTTCATGGCCACTCATATATCTTTTAGGTCATATATCTTTATGTCTATTCAGGTCTTTTGCCCATTTTAAACTGGATTAGTTCTTTTTACTTGAGTTGTATGAGTTCTTTATATATTTTGGATATTAACCCCTTTACCAGATATATTACTTGCAAATATTTTTTTCCCATTCCTTAGGTTGTCTTTTCATTTTTATTGTTTCTTTTGCTGTGCAGAAGCTTTTTAGTTTGATGTGTCCCACTTGTTCATTTTTTATCTTGTAGTTTGCACTTTAGGTGTCATTTCCCCCCCCCAAAAATAGCTAAGGCCCATGTCAAGGAGTTTTTCTCCTATGTTTTCTTAGAGGAGTTTTATGGTTTCTGGTCTGATATTTAAGTCTTTAACCCATTTTGAGTTAATATTTCTTTATTCAGACAAGTTTAAAAATCCTACTGATAGGGGCACCTGGGTGGTGCAGTTGGTTAAGCATGTAAATCTTGGTTTCCACTCAGGTCATGATCTCAGGGTTGTGGGATTGAGCCTCACGCCGGGCTCTGCACTCAGTGTGGAGTCTGCTTGGGATTCTCTCCCTCTCACTCTGCCCCTCCCCCAATTCACACACTCTCTCTATCTCTCTCTAAAAATAAAATAAATAAAATCTTAAAAAGAAAATCCTACTGATACATTTGGGAAGATGGGCTAAATGGAGTTTCCAGAAGTTTAGTTGCTGTTGAATGCCATTACATTTATCACCGTCTAACATTATTTTATTGATTCTGACAGTTAGTTATGTGTCCTGACTAGAATAAAAACAGGAGGACAGAAATTATTGTGTCATTGTTGTTGTTGTTCACTACTAAGCATCCCCAACGCTCAGAACAAAGTTTTGATAATAACTGTTATATGGTATTTATTATGTGCTTTGTAACTAGGATGGCTATGTAATTTATTTTCCAAACTGGAACTCTTTTTATTATTTTTTTATTTTTTAAATATTTTATTTATTCATTTATTTGAGAGAGTGAGAGAAAGAGAGCACATGAGAGGGGGGAAGGTCAGAGGGAGAAGCAGACTCCCCGCAGAGCAGGGAGCCTGATGCGGGACTTGATCCCGGGACTCCAGGATCATGACCTGAGCCAAAGGCAGTCGCTTAACCAACTGAGCCACCCAGGCGCCCCTGGAACTCTTTTTAGATTGAACGGGAGGCCTTATCAATAATTATGCTAGGACAACAAGAATAATCAAGAGTGTCCTAGGCAGAGTAGGATTCACAGTTACTCTGTAACTGTTCTACATAACCTATGTGTGTGTTTTACTTGTATTTCCTCATTTGCTCTTCATTACAACACTTGAGGGGATCACTGTTGTTATCCCCAACTTACAGATGAGATATAGACCACCATTATCTCCATTTTACCAATGAGGAAACTGTGAAGTAGAAAGACTAAATAATTTTTTAGAGGGCGTAGGGGCAGAGGAAGAGAATCTCAAGCAGACTCCCCGCTGAGCGAGGAGCCCAAGGCGGGTCTTACGACCCTAAGATCATGACCTGAGCCAAAATCAAGAGTCCGATGCTTAACTGACTGAGCCACCCAGGCGCCTCCTAAAGACTAAATAATTCATATAATAATCTAATAAATTAGATTTAAATAATCTATAAATCTATAGCTTTAAATATAAATAATCTAATAAATTAAGCCCAGGTTTGAACTCAGGTAGTCTGGCTTCAGTGCTTATGATCACTCTGTTATATTAATTTGAAAAATATTTGTGGCTTAATGAATGAACTGGCTACATTCTTTCATATCCTTTGTAGTTTCAAGTTCTCACCATCAGGACACTCTGGAGAGAGATTAGTCAGTCTTTTTTTCCCATAATAAAGCCCATACTCAGTGACTCACGGATAGCTTTGTCCAATGAGCAGTTTGAAGCTTCATGTGAGATGATGTATCATGTATTAATTTGTTTCAATGTAAGAAATATATTCTGGCTAGGAGAAAATATAAAAACAGATATAAATTAATTGAAAACAATTTTACGTTTACCTGCTATAATATGTTCATTTAGTTTTTTGTATAAAATTTTAATTCCACTGGCTAGAATTCCTTCCAATAGAATATGAAGTCAAAGAGAATAAGTAATTTACCTAATCTATGTGATACATTTCTAAGAGCAGGTACAGTGATTATTTCGGGTATATAATTGATGTGGGAAGACATAGGAGTAAGGTAAAGTAAGGAAAATCTATTCTTATTTTTCCAATCTTGGGGTCAAATATAGTCATTGTTACTACTATTACTGATTTTCTGAAGAAAATTTCCTTCAAAACTGTTTACTTCTGTTCTCAGCCTATGTCTAAATCTTCCTGTGATGAAAATATTAATACTCACATTCAACAGCATTGTTTTGGTTTGTTTGTTTTTGCTGCCCAATATACAAAATTATGTTTGCCCAGGAACTTCAGAAAACATAAATCTGGCTCAGGAGAAAGGACAAGACCCTGATGTTTAATATCCTTTTTCACTGAGAGACCACAAATGTTAATTTTCTAATGTTTTTATTTGAATTATATTTTCACTTCTTTTAGAACTCTGAAAGTACATAGAAACCCATAACGGGGGCGCCTGGGTGGCTCAGTTGGTTAAGCGACTGCCTTCAGCTCAGGTCATGATCCCAGGGTCCTGGGATCGAGTGCCACATCGGGCTCCCTGCTCTACGGAGAGCCTGCTTCTCCCTCTCCCACTCTCCCTGCTTGTGTTCCCTCTCTCGCTGTGTCTCTCTCTGTCAAATAAATAAATAAAATCTTAAAAAAAAAAAAAAAAGAAACACATAATAGGCAAGAGTTTTAGTCAACTTTACTCACCTAGGGATCTTAGAAGAGAAGTAAAAAAAAAAAGAGAATTTTCACTATAGTTCCAACTGAAGAGGGACAATGTGATAAATTTTGGAAAGTCCATAAACTTTGGAGTCAGACCCTACATTTATGCTGTGTAATCTAACTTGTTTTTCTCAGTAAGCCTCTCCTTTTTCACCTATAAAAAAAGGATGATTAAAAAGCTTGCCATTGACCTTAGCAGAGTGATTAAGGTTAATATCACCAGTAATACATAGCAGCACCAAGTGCCCCTTGATATGGTGCACTGAGAAGCACATTGCCTTTTTGGCATCCCCCCTAACAGGCTGAACCTCCATCTCATAATGAGAAATCACCAGATAAGCCCACCCTGAGGCACATTGTACAAAATAATGGATGGGCACCCTTCCAAAGTGTGAGAATTGTAGAGACAAGGAAAAACTTAGGAATTGTTAGAGGCTAGAAGAAACTAAAGAGACAGGACAAAACTAAATCCAAGGTGCAATCCTGGATTGGGTCCTAAAACAGAAAGGAATGGAAAAACTGGTGAAATTCAAGTTTTGAATTTAGTTGATAGTATTGTACCAATATTATAATGTACCATCATTTCTTTTGATAAATATTTGATGGTTGTGTAAGATATTAACACAGTGAAAGTTGGGAAAGGGTTATATGGGAATGCTGTGCTGTTTTCACATGTTACTTTAAAAAGTCTATAGTATCACAGCGTGAAGATGGCGGAGGAGTAGGAGACCTGGATTTCGTCTCCTCTCAGGAATTCAGCTGGATAGGGATCAAACCATTCTGAACACCTACAAACTCAACAGGAGATCGAAGAAAAGAAGAGCAACAACTCTCTCATCAGAAAAGCGACCACTTTCTGGAAGGTAGGACGTGTGGAGAAGTGAATCCGAGGCGATATTCGGGAGGATAGACGGCGGGGGAGGGGCCTCCGTCGGCCGCTTCTGGCAAGTGATAGAACCACGGAGCACAAAATCGGAACTTTTAAAAGTCTGCTCCGCTGAGGGACGTCACTCCGGTGGCTAAGCGGGGGGTGGAACCCTCCGGGACAGTGTGGTCTCAGGACCCTCGGGGTCACAGAAAGACCGGGGGTGCCTGAGGGCGGCAGAGCTCCCAGGTAATGGAGCAGGGAAGCCGGCTGCAGAGGCGGAGCCCAGGCGCGGGCTCTCAGCTCGGGGTTGCCATACACCGTGATCCGCGGCACAGTCGGGCCCCTGCTCCTCCAGCAGGGACCCAACAAGCAGCAGATCCGGGGAGACTCACCTTCCTCCCCCGGGAGGAGCCGCGCGGGAGTGCACCGCAGGGATCTGCTGGGTTTGGAGACTCCACCCGGGGTCGGGTGCCAGAGATAGAGGCGCGCGGTCGCAGGCCGGGTGAGCACGAAGTGCGGCCGGAGACCGGGGAGCCGGGAGTGACTGACGGCTTTTCTCTGGGGGCTCACTGAGGAGCGGGCCCCGAGTTCTCCTCCTCCGGGGCGGAGATTGGGAGGCCGCCATTTTCACTCTCCGCCTCCAAAGCTGTACGGAAAGCTCGCAGGGAACAAAAGCCCCGGAGAGCAAACCCGAGCAGATTACTTAGCCGGGAGGGGGCAAGGGCGGGGCTATTCCGCCTCCGGCAGAGACATTTGGGAACCACGGCAACAGGCCCCTCCCCAGAAGATCAGCGAGAACAGCCGGCCAAGACCAAGTTTACCGATCAATGAGAACGGCAGAACTCCAGCGCCAGGGGAATAATGCACATAGAATTCACGGCTTTTTTACCATGATTCTTTAGTCTTTTAAAGTTAATTTTTTTTAACTGTCTTTTTTGTCTTTTTATTTCTTTTTGAATTTTTCTTTTTCCCTTTTTCAACCAACAACTTATCAATCCCTTTTTAAAAAAAAAACATTTTTATTTTTCATTTTTAGGGTCATATTCTATTCCTTCATAGTAGTTACCCATATTTTTAGCTTATATATATAAGTTGTTCTCTCTTTAAAATTTTGAGATAGTTTCTTCTAACAGATTAAAATATACCCTAAATCTCTAGTATATGGTGTTTTCTATTCCCCTGCCTGATCACATCCTCTCCCTTTTTTTTTCTCTTTTTCTTTTTTCTTTTTTTAAATCCTCTTCTTTCTTTTTTCAAACAACTTCTTATCAATTCCTTTTATAAAATTTTTTATAATTTCCATTTTTACAGTCATATTCCATCCCTTCATCATATCAACCCTTATTTTTGTACATATATAAGTTTTTCTTTCTTTAAAATTTTGGGAGGTACTTTCTTCTAAAAGACCAAAATACACCCCAAATCTAGTGTGTGGCACTGATCTATATACCATATAGATCATATTTGATCACATTCTGGTTTTTCTTTTGTTGTTGTTGTTTTGTTTTGTTTGTTTTTGTTTTTATCTTTATCTTTTTCTTTTTCTTTTTTCTCTCTTTCCCTTTCTTATCCCACTGCTTCAGGTCTTTTCTGATTTGTTTAGAGTATATTTTCTGGGGACGTGGTTACTCTGCTAGCATTTTGTTCTCTCATTAATCTATTCTCCTCTGCACAAAATGACGAGACGGAAAAAATCACCTCAACAAAAAGAACAAGAGGTAGTACCGACTGCCAGGGACCTACTCAATACGGACATTAGTACGATGTCAGATCTAGAGTTCAGAATCATCACTTTAAAGATACTAGCTGGGCTTGAAAAAAATATGGAAGTTATTAGAGAAACCCTTGTTGGAGAAGTAAAAGAGCTAAAATCCAACCACGTAGAAATCAAAAAGGCTATTAATGAGGTGCAATAAAAAATGGGGGCGCTAACTGCTAGGATAAATGAGGCAGAAGAGAGAATCAGTAATATAGAAGATGAAATGATGGAAAATAAAGAAGCTGAGAAAAAGAGAGATAAACAACTACTGGATCACGAGGGCAGAATTCGAGAGATAAGCGATACCATAAGACGAAACAACATTAGAATAATTGGGATCCCAGAAGAAGAAGAAAGAGAGAGAGGGGCAGAAGGTATAATGGAGCAAATTATAGCAGAGAACTTCCCTAATTTGGGGAAAGAAACAGGGATGAAAATCCAGGAAGCACAGAGAACCCCTCTCAAAATCAATAAAAATAGGTCAACTCCCCGACATCTAATAGTAAAACTTACGAGTCTCAGAGACAAAGAGAAAATCCTGAAAGCAGCTCGGGAGAAGAAATATGTAACCTACAAGGGTAGAAACATTAGATTGGCAACAGACCTATCCACAGAGACCTGGCAGGCCAGAAAGGACTGGCAGGATATATTCAGAGCACTAAATGAGAAAAATATGCAGCCAAGAATACTATATCCAGCGAGGCTGTCATTGAAAATTGAAGGAGAAATAAAAAGCTTCCAGGACAAACAAAAACTAAAGGAATTTGCAAACACAAAACCAGCCCTACAGGAAATCTTGATAGGGGTCCTTTAAGCAAAGAGAGAGCCTAAAAGCAACATAGACCAGAAAGGAACACAGACAATATACGGTAACAGTCACCTTACAGACAATACAATGGCACTAAATTCCTATCTTTCAATAGTTACCCCGAATGTAAATGGGCTAAATGCCCCAATCAAAAGACGCAGGCTAACAGACTGGATTAAAAAACAAGACCCATCGATATGCTGTCTGCAAGAGACTCATTTTAGAACCAAAGACACCCCCAGATTGAAAGTGAGGGGGTGGAAAACCATTTACCATGCTAATGGACACCAAAAGAAAGCTGGGGTGGCAATCCTTATATCAGACAAATTAGATTTTAAACCAAAGACTGTAATAAGAGATGAGGAAGGACACTATATCATACTTAAAGGATCTATACAACAAGAAGATCTAACAATTGTAAATATCTATGCCCCTAACATGGGCATAGATGAGTGAGAGTTTGACTTTGCTGTAGGCAAAGAAACACATCGACAACAATACAATAATAGTGGGGGACTTTAACACCCCCCTCACTGAAATGGACAGATCGTCTAAGCAAAAGATCAACAAGGAAATAAAGACTTTAAATGACACACTGGACCAAATGGACTTCAGAGACATATTCAGAACATTCCACCCCAAAGCAACGGAATATACATTCCAAAGCAACGGAATATACATTCTTCTCTAGTGTCCATGGAACATTCTCCAGAATAGATCACATCCTAGGTCATAAATCAGGTCTCAACCGGTACCAAAAGATTGGGATCATTCCCTGCCTATTTTCAGACCACAATGCTTTGAAACTAGAACTCAATCACAAGAGGAAAGTCGGAAAGAACTCAAATACATGGAGGCTAAAGAGCATCCTACTGAAAAATGAATGGGTCAACCAGGAAATTAAAGAAGAATTAAAAAAATACATGGAAACCAATGAAAATGAAAACACAACTATTCAAAATCTTTGGGATGCAGCAAAGGCAGTCCTAAGAGGACAGTATATAGCAATACAAGCCTTTCTCAAGAAACAAGAAAGGTCTCAAGTACACAACCTAACCCTACACCTAAAGGAGCTGGAGAAAGAACAGCAAATAAAGCCTAAATCCAGCAGGAGAAGAGAAATAATAAAGATCAGAGCAGAAATCAATGAAATAGAAACTAAAAGAACAGTAGAACAGATCAACGAAACTAGGAGCTGGTTCTTTGAAAGAATTAACAAGATTGATAAAGCCCTGGCCAGACTTATCAAAAAGAGAAGAGAAATGACCCAAATCAACAAAATCATGAATGAAAGAGGAGAGATCACAACCAACACCAAAGAAATACAAACAATTATAAGAACATATTATGAGCAACTCTATGCCAGCAAATTAGATAACCTGGAAGAGATGAATGCATTCCTAGAGATGTATCAACTACCAAAACTGAACCAGGATGAAATAGAAAACCTGAACAGACCTATAACCACTAAGGAAATTGAAGGAGTCATCAAAAATCTCCCAAAAAACAAAAGCCCAGGGCCAGATGGCTTCCCAGGGGAATTCTACCAAACATTTCAAGAAGAATTAATACCTATTCTTCTGAAACTGTTCCAAAAAATAGAAACGGAAGGAAAACTTCCAAACTCATTTTATGAGGCCAGCATTACCTTGATCCCAAAACCAGACAAAGACCCCATCAAAAAGGAGAATTACAGACCAATATCCCTGATGAACATGGATGCAAAAATTCTCACCAAAATACTAGCCAATAGGATCCAACAGTACATTAAAAGGATTATTCACCATGACCAAGTGGGATTTATCCCTGGGCTGCAAGGTTGGTTCAACATCCGCAAATCAATCAATGTGATACAATACATTAACAGAAGAAAGAACAAGAATCATATGATCCTCTCAATAGATGCAGAAAAGGCTTTTGACAAAGTACAGCATCCTTTCTTGATCAAAAGTCTTCAGAGTATAGGCATAGAGGGTACATACCTCAATATTATAAAAGCCATCTATGAAAAACCTACAGCAAATATTATTCTCAATGGGGAAAACCTGAGAGCTTTCCCCCTAAGGTCAGGAACGCGGCAGGGATGTCCACTATCACCACTGCTATTCAACATAGTATTGGAAGTCCTAGCCACAGCAATCAGACAACAAAAAGAAATCAAAGGCATCCAAATTGGCAAAGAAGAAGTCAAACTCTCACTCTTTGCAGATGATATGATACTTCCTGTGGAAAATCCAAAAGACTCCACCCCAAAACTGCTAGAACTCATACAGGAATTCAGTAAAGTGGCAGGATATAAAATCAATGCACAGAAGTCAGTGGCATTCCTATACACCAACAACAAGACAGAAGAAAGAGAAATTAAGGAGTCGATCCCATTTACAATGGCACCCCAAACCATAAGATACCTAGGAATAAATCTAACCCAAGAGGCAAAGGATTTGTACTCAGAAAACTATAAAATACTCATGAAAGAAATTGAGGAAGACACAAAGAAATGGAAAAACGTTCCATGCTCATGGATTGGAAGAACAAATATTGTGAAGATGTCAATGCTACCTAGAGCAATCTACACATTCAATGCAATCCCCATCAAAATACCATCCACTTTTTTCAAAGAAATGGAACAAATAATCCTAAAATCTGTATGGAACCAGAAAAGACCCCGCATAGCCAGAGGAATATTGAAAAAGAAAAGCAAAGCTGGCGGCATCACAATTCCGGACTTCAAGCTCTATTACAAAGCTGTCATCATCAAGACAGCATGGTACTGGCACAAAAACAGACACATAGATCAATGGAACAGAATAGAGAGCCCAGAAATGGACCCTCAACTCTATGGTCAACTAATCTTCGACAAAGCAGGAAAGAATGTCCAATGGAACAAAGACAGTCTCTTCAACAAATGGTGTTGGGAAAATTGGATAGCCACATGCAGAAGAATGAAACTGGACCATTTCCTTACACCACACACAAAAATAGACTCAAAATGGTTGAAAGACCTCAATGTGAGACAGGAGTCCATCAAAATCCTAAAGGAGAACACAGGCAGCAACCTCTTTGACCTCAGCCGAAGCAACTTCTTCCTAGAAACATCGCCAAAGACAAGGGAAGCAAGGGCAAAAATGAACTATTGGGACTTCATCAAGATAAAAAGCTTTTGCAAAGCAAAGGAAACAGTCAACAAAACCAAAAGACAACTGACAGAATGGGAGAAGATATTTGCAAATGACATATCAGATAAAGGGCTAGTATCCAAAATCTATAAAGAACTCATCAAACTCAACACCCAAAGAACAAAGAATCCATTCAAGAAATGGGCAGAAGACATGAACAGACATTTTTCCAAAGAAGACATCCAAATGGCCAACAGACACATGAAAAAGTGCTCAATATCGCTCAGCATCAGGGAAATCCAAATCAAAACCTCAATGAGATACCACCTCACACCAGTCAGAATGCCTAAAATTAACAAGTCAGGAAACGACAGATGTTGGCGGGGATACGGAGAAAGGGGAACCCTCCTACACTGTTGGTGGGAATGCAAGCTGGTGCAGCCACTCTGGAAAACTGTATGGAGGTTCCTCAAAAAGTTGAAAATAGAGCTACCATATGATCCAGCAATTGCACTACTGGGTATTTACCCCAAAGATACAAAAGTAGGGATCCGAAGGGCTACGTGCACCCCGATGTTTATAGCAGCAATGTCCACAATAGCCAAACTGTGGAAAGAGCCAAGATGTCCATCGACAGATGAATGGATAAAGAAGAGGTGGTATATATATACAATGGAATATTATGCAGCCATCAAAAGGAATGAGATCTTGCCATTTGCAACGACGTGGATGGAACTGGAGGGTATTATGTTGAGTGAAATAAGTCAAAAAGAGAAAGACATGTATCATATGATCTCACTGATATGAGGAATTCTTAATCGCAGGAAACAAACTGAGTGTTGTTGGAGTGGGGGGTGGGGTGGGAGGGATGGGGTGACTGGGTGATGGACACTGGGGAGGGTGTGTGCTCTGGTAAGCGCTGTGAACTGTGCAAGACTGTTGAATCTCAGATCTGTACCTCTGAAACAAATAATGCAATATATCTTAAGAAAAAAAAAAAAGAAGAAGAAGAAGAAGGTAGCGGGAGGGGAAGAATGAAGCGGGGGAAATCGGAGGGGTAGATGAACCATGAGAGACGATAGACTCTGAGAAGCAAACTGAGGGTTCTAGAGGGGAGGGGGGTGGGAGGATGGGTTAGCCTGGTGGTGGGTATTGAGGGGGGCACATTCTGCATGGAGCACTGGGTGTTGTGCACAAACAATGAATCATGGAACACTTCATCTAAAACTAATGATGTAATGTATGGGGATTAACATAAGAATAAAATTAAAAAAAAAAAGTCTATAGTTACTTTTTTAAAAAGCCTAAATTGGGGCGCCTGGGTGGCTCAGTCGTTAAGCGTCTGCCTTCGGCTCAGGTCATGGTCCCAGGGTCCTGGAATCGAGCCCCGCATCAGGCTCCCTGCTTGGCGGGAAGCCTGCTTCCCCCTCTCCCACTCCCCTGCTTGTGTTCCCTCTTTCGCTGTGTCTCTCTCTGTCAAATAAATAAATAAATAAATCTTTAAAAAAAATAAAAAAGCCTATCATTAAGACTTTTAGAATAAAATATTCTGGGAAATCTGTAGTTTGATTTTCATCTTTATTGCTCTTAATTGAACTCAGTTTGTTACATTAGTGACCTTGCAAAGCTTTCTTGTTTGCAGTAACTTGTTAGAGTTACTTTTTACTTCTTTTTAACTTTCCTAATTTATTCAGCCTCTTGGGCCAGGCCATAATCTGTACTGCCAGGGGCCTTGGTTTTGTTGATAATTCAACAGAGAGTGCAATTTCGCAGCTCAGAACTCTTCTGAAGGCTCAGGCTTAATGAGGATGTCCACCTGCCCCTGGAGGTTTGCATGATTCCAAAGATATTTTTCACCTATTGTCTCGGTAATAATTGGAGGCAGGTGCAGAACCAGAGGCCATTAACCTCTCAAGGACCCTAATTTCTGGTTGAGAGTGAAAGAAGAGAAAAGTGAGAACAGCGCTAGTGAATGGACTCCAGCTTCTCATCAGAGCAATAGAAACAGGAACCCCTTTAGAAGATGCTATCTTGGGTGCCAGGTCTCAGTATGGCAACAGGAGCGTGCTCAGCACAATTACCACGTTACCAAAGTTTGTTACAGCAACACCTGCCCCTGTCATTTTTCTGCTCATCCTTACCTGATGTTTCATTCCATATCCTCAACCATATCATGCTAGACACCCCCTAGTACCTCTGGTTGATCACCACTGTTAGGTCACCTTAAGGCATATCTGTTTCTTGTATCTGTATCACATCTGTCCTCCCTGCCTAATTCTGCTTCCATAAGTTCATATGGCTTTGTTATAAATTAACAAGGACTTCCTTTTTATATTTTCTGCTGTTGTATTTTAGAGAGGGCTTGAAGGCCCAAATAAGTGGTTTTAATGGTAGGCTGTAATTCCCTCAGACATGTTGGTTGAGACAGAAAGTTTTGATCCTGTGAGTATTTAAAAGCAATCTTTCCTAGGAATGTAAGAGCTGGGATGTCATAGATTTGTAATGCTTGTCATTCCCATTTCTTTTTTTTTTTTTTCCTGGAACAATGGGCCTTCTAAGAAAGTGGGTAAAAAGGCCAGATACTTCCATTCACAGCCTCCCTTATAGGTATGAATAAGCATGTGACAGTGTATCATAAGAATTAACACTTACATACACCTTCTACATGTCTGACACTGTTCTAAGGTCTTTACATATGCTACACAATTTAATCCTCATGCCAACTTTCAATGTGAATATTACTGTTTCGATTTTACAGGTGAAAAACTAAGACATGGAGAAGCTAAGTAACTTTCCCTGGTCGCACAGTTAGTGCCAGAGTCAGGATTTGTTCTCAGACAGTATAACTGTAGTCTCTGCTCTTAGTGAGCACAGTACTGTCTCTCAGGAAAGACACAAAGGGGGAAAGACCTGCTGGTGGAAATTCTGGACAGTCTGAACATTCTGGAAATTCTCCTTTCCCCAAACAGAGAGATATAAGGGAAGGCTGCTGTCCTCCATTTTTTTTTTCTGATAAAAGTAATAGAAGTTTTGCTTTAATAACATTTTCTAGAAATTGGTTTATCTCTCTTTTTATTTGAGATTTTCCAAAATATATTTTTTTGACAACAACTAGTCTTTTTTAAATTATGTTCAGTTAGCCACTGTATAGTACATCATTAGTTTCTGAAGTAGTGTTTAATGATTCATTAGTTGTGTATAACACCAAGTGCTCATCACATCACGTGCCCTCCTTAATGCCCATCACCCAGTTACCCCATCCCTCCACCCACCTCCCTTTCCACAACCTTTAGTTTGTTTCCCAGAGTCCAGAGTCTCTCATGGTTTGTCTCCCTCTCTGATTTCTTCTCATTCAGTTTTCTCTCCCTTCCCCTATGGTCCTCTGCACTATTCCTTATATTCCACATATGAGTGAGACCATATGATAATTATCTTTTCCTGATTGACTTGTTTCACTTAGCATAATCCCCTCCAGTTCCATCCATGTCGATGTAAATGTTAGGTATTCATCCTTTCTGATGGCTGAGTAATATTTCATTGTGTGTGTGTGTGTATATATATATATATATATCACATCTTCTTTATCCATTCATCTGTTGAAGGGCATCTCGGCTCCTTCCACAGTTTGGCTATTGTGGACATTGCTGCTATGAACATTGGGGTGCATGTGCCCCTTCTTTTCACTACATCTGTATCTTTGGGGTAAATACCCAGTAGTGCAATTGCTGGGTCATAGGGTAGCTCTATTTTTAACTTCTTGAAGAACCTCCATACTGTTTTCCAGAGTGGCCATATTATACTAGTATTTCTAAAGCTATTTTTATTATATGGACAACAGTTATATTTCATTTAAGAATTTTATCAGCAAATAGTTATTCAACATATACAGTGTGTCTTAGCCTTACGTATAAATTAGAAAGGAAATTAGACATATTCCCTCTTGCAAAAAGGTTGTATCTTAGTCGATGATAAAGGCAAATAGTAATGCATTGTCACAAGTGCCATGATTAGGTAAGAACACAGAATCGCAAATGAGATCTCTTAATTCAGACATGGAAGAGCAAGGAAGTCCTCCTGCAGGGAGTGACATCTAAACTGAACCAGGTCATTAGTGGAAGTTAGGTAAACAAAGAGAATGGGAGTTCTGTGAAAATGATCACAGTTGGAGAGTAAAGCTTGTGTGAAGGCTCAGAGGTCAAAAACAGCATTGCCTTATAAGGCACTCTAACAGTTGGGTGGAGCATGAAGTGTGGATGTGTTGGGAGGTAGTGGTCAAAAATGACATTGGATTGCTAAATAGGAAGCTAACAAAGTAGAATTTTGTAAAAAATTTTCAAAGAGTTTAAACTTTTTTTTAGGACAATGAGGAACCAAAGCGTGGAAGTGGCAACAGTGTGGAGAATGGGAGAGGGTCAACATTAGACAGCTATTATTGAGATCTAAATGGGATATCATCCTGTAAGAGTAAAAAGTGAGAGTGATGATGAAGAAGATTGGACAGATACTAGACCTGAGGAGAATTTGCCTATACATAGCAAATTAATAGCTTCATAGATCTTTAATTTCTATGGAGAAATGTGCTCTAGATCTATCTCAAATGGGCCATTCAGATCATTTACCTTGTGTCTTGTATTGCTAGGTCACAAATTATAGACCTCTGGGCTCATCTAAAGCATAATCTATAAGTATCATGACAGGAGCTTGAGGGGAGGGGGCACACCAATCACCAGACATGAACCCTGCCGATTCACTTCATTGACTCTGGATGGGGTTCAAGACATGTTAAAAGGGATTCTTAGGCTGCCATCCTAGTACCACACGTCAATGCCTGACTCTATGAATACATATATCCACACAACATCATCTAATCTCATCTTCTAAGTTGCTGTTTATTTTGTGGTGAGCCACCTCGGTTCATCAGGAACCATTCGCCTTACTCATTGGAAGTCCATATATTTCCCTGGCCCCCAAATGTATCCATACACCACTAGCAGCAATGCTGTGGCTGCATTTACTACTTAAGTCTTCTGTCAATGGAGAATCTTCAATGGTTCTATAAAGAATTTGCTTCTCAAATTTAATCACTTCTTTTTTTTTAAAGATTTTATTTATTTATTTGTTAGAGAGAGAGAGAGTGCACAAGCAGGGGGAGTGGCAGGCAGAGGGAGAAGCAGACTCCCCACTGAGCAAGGAGCCCAAATGGGGACTCCCCATTCCATTTGCCAAGGCAAATGCTTAAACGACTGAGCCACCGGTGCCCCAAATTTATCACTCCTACATACCTTCGTTCAGTTTGCTGAAACTAAGCCAGTAGTTGGTAATAATGAAATAAAGTACCAAAGGGAAAAAGATACTGAGCAAGTACAGAAATATATTTTTACAATGGAATATTATGCAGCCATCAAAAAATGAAATCTTGCCATTTGCAATGACGTGGATGGAACTAGAGGGTATTATGCTAAGTGAAATAAGTCACTCAGAGAAAGATTAGTATCATATGATCTCACTGATATGCAGAATTTGAGAAACAAGACAGAGGATCATAGGGGAAGGGAGGGAAAAATGAAACAAGGTGAAACCAGAGAGGGAGACAAACCGTAAGAGACTCTTCATCTCAAAAATAAAAAAGAAAAAAAAAAAAGAGATTCAATCTCAGGAAACAAACTGAAGGTTGCTGGAATGGAGGGGGGTGGGAGGAATGGGGTGGCTGGGTGATGGACATTGGGGAGGGTATGTGCTATGGTGAGCGCTGTGAATTGTGTAAGACTGATGCATCACAGACCTGTACCTCTGAAACAAATAATACATTATATGTTAATAAAAAAAATTTTTTAAAAGAAAAAAATATATATTTGCTGCTTTTCTTTTCTTTCTCTCTTTCTCTCCCTGTCCTTAATACGTGTCTGAAATGAAATCATTTACTTTGAAGCTCTGAGAACATACTATTTCCCTTTTTTCATATTCATTTATATTTTCTACTTAGGCAAAATATTTGGTATGAACCTCCTTGAAACATCTGCATTGAAGTTCACTCAAGTAGGAAACCCTGCAAGATATTAAGAACACTGTCCATAGTAGCTACTATTCTAATATATTAAAGAAGCTATGATGTTTGATTATCTGTCATTTTGCACTTTGTCCCTCCCTCTAAAATTCTGCTATGTAAATTCTCTTAACCTTAATCTGAAATTACTAATCAACAAAATGGAAAAGAATAGTCCTTAAAATTTCACTGTGGACAGGATATCAAAACAGCTAGGGTGAAATGCCCTCACATTCCTCCCTTTGAAATATCCTGAAATCTATTCCAATTTTAACCTTTGGGAAAGAAATTGATTACCCAGATGAGAACGAAGCAGGCTTAGCCCATCTCCAAGTTTATTTTTCTAAGATAAGAATGTTCTGGGAATGTGAAATAAGGATCAAGTATGGTTTTTTGTTTTTGGTTTTTGGTATCAGACTGCTACAGGCCTCCTCTGCAATCATTCCATGTTTTGTCATCAGTGCTGATCATCAGGGCTACTGTCAGGATTTTATAGAGCCTCTGTATTTCTCAGGCAGATTTACGTCCCATGACTAGGTATGTGTTAATGGTATACAGGAAGAACATAATACAAAACATCATGATAACCACTGAGAGTGTAGCCAGAAGTATGATGGACATCATCTTTTCCTGTGTCCCCAACAGCACACATGCATAAGGTCCATGACACATGTGGGCACGGCACCGGATGGGTTTTTTAATCAGTGGTAGGTGATAGTGAATGAGAATGACGAAGAAGATCACCTGTACGGACAACTGTGTGAGAAAGTAGACAAGATACGTTGCCAAGAGGGGCTTTTCCTGGGACAAGTCAAAAATCTCCTCTTCCTTTGTCTCTACCTGGTCTGCGTTGCTGTCAGTGTCACTGGGTTCCTTTTTCGAAGATTCCTTCTTAAATATCTTGATTTGTTTATGCACACGCTGAGAGACAAAAAACTCCATCACAAGAAAGATGGAGGAAAAGGCAAAGCCAACCACATACCAAACTCCTAACACAGGCCTAGTGAAGTGATTCTCACAGCATTCTGCCAGACAAGCTTTGGAGATGTTTCCATGGCACTGGAAGTCTTGATCCAGATCAAGCCAGGTGTTTTGCACTACATACACAACTGAAATATAAAGAAAAGTAATGCTGAACCACAGTGCTCGCCCTATGTAGACGTTGGGGGGGTCTTTGCTCATCTTCAGTATGATAGGTGCCATACCCCAAAATTTAGTACTCTCGGCCATCTTGGAATCTAGGAAGACAAAAACAAAGTTGCATCAGGGGGAAGGAGTGGCTGTGTTTTAGCCCTTTCATACAATCTCTGCTGTTCTCTTATTAGGTGCTCTCTGTGAGACTCAATGGTCTTAGGTGACTGGACAACTCCAAAGAAAGAGTGTTCAAAATAAATATACTCACTTACTAATATTTCCTGTTCTTTCATTTGCTAACATCTCATTTTTCCTTACCAATCTCTCTTCTCAACCCCATTGCATTTCCCAACCTCTTCTCACAGTTTATTAAATCCTCTGTATAGCTATCCTGTTTGCTCTCATTATAAACTCTGTGGCATTTACTTCTTTTTATAATCTATGTACCAACTGCCAACAGTACAGTTCCAACTGTCATAGGACTCCCATAGCTCTCTGCATTTAAGTGCTTAAAGGTAAGTCTTTATCACTTCTCCCTGAGATGTACCTATCTGCTGGATTAACTGAATTCACTAGTGCCATCTTAGGCTCTTCCTGAGGCCAACTTTCCCAAGTCCATTACCAATTTCAAAATCGGTTTCTGATTAACTAGTCAAGATGCATGGATTGCCTTTTTCCTGGGAGAGCAGCTTATATTTCTTATTTGCATTATATTCTGCTGCTCACTTGAAATTTTTATTGATTCACAGATATTTTGAGCATCAAACATAATTTTGAGTATAGAAAAACGAATGAGGTAGTTCTTGCCTTTAATTACTGATCTGATTTGCATTTCCTTGGTGATTAGTGATATTGAGTATATACTTTAATGCTAAAAATAAAAATTACTTTAATAAATAAAATTCTGATGGTGTGAAGAATGCTTTTCTTCCGATAAGTTTATTGTGACCTCCGTGGTTTCTGTAATTCACTATCCCACCTATGAAGACATTTTCAAAACAAATTATTATTACAATACTCGAATAGTCCACACTTGCTCCAGCCTTCCCTACCAAGATGGCTGAGATTTTGGGGGGGCTGCATCATCGTTTAACTTCTTCCTTTATTCCATCTTGTTTTTCACACCCCTGACACTCGGCTTCTTTTCAGAGACATTAATCCTTAATAAATATTTTCCACCCTCAACTCTGTCTCAACATCTGCTTCTGGAAAAGCCAACCAACAATATTCCTCTTCAGATTTTGGGAACCCGAGAGACAAGCCATACAGACAGTAGGGCTTTTCTTCATCCGTGGGGTCACAGTTACTGGAAAGCCAAGCCTTCTGTAGAAAACACTATGTTTAATCCTTGCCCTGGGACTCTGAAAAAATTCTAACATGGAGAAGTGACAGGCTTGCGTCAGTTTCCCCTATGGGGATTACCACTGAGACTGATGCCATCCCTGTTCTGCGAAGGACCTGCTGAATTGTTGGTGCTGGCTACTGCTCGAGTCAGGGGAAGGGAACGTGTTGAAATTAAAAGTAGAGGGGGACTCTGGGAAACAAACTGAGGGTAACAGAAGGGATGAGGTGGGAGGATGGGGTAACCGGGTGATGGGTATTAAGGAGGGCATGTATTGTGATGAGCACTGGGTGTTATACGCAACTAATGAATTGTTGAACACTACATCAAAACTAATGATATTCTCTATGTTGGCTAACTAAACATAATAATAATAAAAAAATAGTGGAGGGGGGATGGGATGCATTCAGACTGAAATATTCCCAGCATCCCCCCCTAAATTTCTAGGTTACTTAAAATTATTTTTCTAGTTTCTTGAGTAGATTTTTAGTACACTTTGAATTAATTTTTAAAGTGTAAATGTATACAAAAAGCACACACCGTTATCAAACAGTATATAGAACTTTCAATGTCATGTTAACATCAGATAAGTACACAAGTCACATCATTCAGTTCTATGAATTTCACAGAATGAATACACTCAAGTAAATGTCATTCAGATCAAGAAAGAATAGTACAAACATCCCAAAAGCCCCTTTCATACATTCATTCAGTTACCGTTCTCCATTGTGCAACCAATATCTGAATATCTAACAATATAGTCTGCTTGCTCTGGAAATGCATATAAATGAGTCATAAAGTATGTAATCTTTCATGCCTGGATTTTTTGTTGTTGTTTTATATATTGTTTGTGAGATCCACCTATAGTATTGTTGAGTGTAGTTGTGGTTCTTTCCTTCTCTTTGCTATAGAGTATTCCTCTGTGTGAATATACCACGTTTTATTGATTCATTTTAATGTTGGTAATTTTCAAGTTGGGGCTTTTATAAGTGGTGCCATTATGATGATTTTGTACCTGTATTTTGATATATTAGTTACACTCCCACAACATGAGAAATCTGTTTCCTTTGCATATTTGTCAACACTTGGCACTGTCAGGTGTTTTTCATTTTAGCTATTCTGGTTAGGTCTGTAGTTGTGTTGCATATGGATTTAGTTTGCATTTCCCTGGTGATGCTCATTGATGATGAGCATTGTATTGCGTATAGATTTAGTTTGCATTTCCCTCAATGATGCTCATTGACTATTTGAATATTATCTTTTGTGAAGTGCTTGTTCAAATCTTTTGCCCATTTTTCTCCAATAAGTTATGTGTCTTTTCCTTCTTGAATTAGAGGAGTCCTTTATGTGTTCTGGATATGAGTCCTTTATAGATATGTGAATTGCAAATATCTTCTCCCACTCTGAGGGATGCCTTTCCATTCTCTTGATAGTATCATTTAATGGACAGAAGTTTTTCATCTTAATATTGTGGAAATTTATGTTTATTTCCTTTCAAGTTAGTGGTGTGTGTGTCCTATTTAAGAAACAACTTACTCCAGGGGCACCTGGGTGGCTCAGTCATTAAGCGTCTGCCTTCAGCTCAGGTCATGATCCCAGGGCTCTGGGATCGAGCCCCACATCAGGCTCCCTGCTCAGCGGGAAGCCTGTTTCTACCTCTCCCACTGCCCCTGCTTGTGTTCCCTCTCTCGCTGTGTCTCTCTCTGTCAAATAAATAAATAAAATCTTAAAAAAAAAAAAAACTTACTCCAATATCATGAAAATGCTCTCTTTTCTATTGAAAACTTTATTGTTTTACCTTTTTTTTTTTAATACCTTGTACTAAGGCAAAATACAGTAAAATTCTCCCCTTTCTAGTGGATAGTTCTGCAAGTGTTTACAAAAGCATATAGTTGTATAACCCCCACCAAAATCAAGATACAGAACTGTTTCACCACAACAAAAATGGCCCTGTGCCCCTTTGTAATTAACTCCTTTTCTGCCATGCCTTCTGTTTTCTGTCTCCAGAATGTCACAGAAGTAGATTCATACAAAATACAACCTTGTGAATCTCACTTCTTTTCATGGGCAAAATACATTTGTGATTCATCCATATATCTTAGCATGTATAGGTAGTTGTTCTTTTTTGCTGCTTTCTTAGTATTTCATTGGACACTTCTCATCTGTTGTCATTATGACTGTTATTGCTTATCTTCTGTTCTCTCATTTAATATTTCTATAAATCCTATTAGATGGATATAACTCATGTTTATTTTTACATTCTTCATCTTTGTTATCTCCCTATCTACTGTACTTTGGGACAATTATCTATTTATGTCTCCCAGGTCAAGAATTTTTTATTCTGAGGTGTTGGTTTTGCCCTTCAAGTACTATTTTGAGGTATTTTTCTGTTTCAACAAGGCAAATTTTTGTATGATCTATGTTTTTTTTTTAATTAATGAAATATCCTTTAATGTCTCTTAGAATATCTTACTTTTAGTTATTTTATTTTATTTTATTCTCTTTTTTTAAAGATTTTATTATTTATTTGAGAGAGAGAATGAGATAGAGAGAGAGAGCATGAGAGGGGGGAGGGTCAGAGGGAGAAGCAGACTCCCTGCCGAGCAGGGAGCCCGATGCGGGACTCGATCCCGGGACTCCAGGATCGTGACCTGAGCCGAAGGCAGTCGCTTAACCAACTGAGCCACCCAGGCGCCCCAATTTTATTTTATATATCTTGTATGTTTTCTTAAAATGTTTCCTTGAGTACAGGTGTTTCATTTGCTGTATTTATTGTCTCTCTCTCATAATATTTAGTTTCTTCAGACGTTTTGTTTTTCTTGACCCTGAAATAATTTTTCACGTTAAGGTCTTTTGGACACCCTAGAGTTTCCATCTGTGAATCTGACTTTAGGTTATGAATGTGATTATCCTGCCATTTGCCCTTGGATTTCTTCTTGTGCTAAATTTGAAGCATTCTTGGAACTACCACTCATAGGTTTCAGTAGTATTATATATGGTATTAAGTGTATGTTATGGGGGATTGATTTCTTTATTTAATATCATTCTTTATGTTATCTCTCCCCAAGAATTGTATATGAATCTAGGTCTACTGAGTTTCCACTTAATTTGAACATGGTTATAGATTTTTAAAAAATAATTTCCTTGTCATTCTGAAAGTCCTGATGCAAAAGGGAAGATTCTATAGTGTCTACTTAGTTCACCATCTTCAAATGGAGATCAGCAACATTTTTCTGCTATTGAAAGTCATACAGAAGCTTCCCAGTGAAAAACAAGGAGATAATCTCTGCATTTTGGCATGATTATTTTATATCCTAATTCCCCTATTGTTGATCACTGCCTAATTCTGGGGATTTGTGTCAATAACAATAATGGTAAGCTATTGTTTCTTTGTATTTTCATCTCAAGCCCTTTTTTTCCCCTTTATCTTACCATATATTTTAAGGTTGTCCCTGGTATATTTATTTCTTTATAATTGTCAGTTTCAAAGACCTTGGAGACTGTTTCAATTAGAGATGTTTGGTGAAGTTCCTCAATAAACTAATAAGAAGAAAGAAGAACCCTAACTGTTTATGTTTTTTTTTCATTTTCTCAGGAGATAGAGAGAAGTTACAGAAAATTATTAAATTTAAGATTAAGTGACAAACTTAATAGATCTCTTTCTATAGTAGGCTGACTCCAGGAATCATTCTTTTGATGTTATGTAAATGGCATTGTTTACTTAATTTGTTTTTGGATTTTTTCAGTATTAATGTACAGAAACTCAACAGATTTTTTAAAACATTTTTATTTAAATTCTATTTAGTTAATATGCAGTGTAATATTAGTTTTGGGTGTACAATATAGTGACTCAACACATCCATACATTACCTGGTGCTCATCACAGCAAGTGCACTCCTTAATCCCCATCACCTATTTCACCCATCATCCCCCACCTCCCCTCTGGTAACCATCAATTTGTTCTCTATAGTTAAGAATCTGTTTCTTGGTTTGCCTCTCTCTCTTTTTTTCCCCTTTGCTCATTTGTTTTGTTTCTTAAATTCCACATGTGACTAAAATCATATGGTATTTGTCTTTCTCTGGCTGACTTATTTCTCTCAGCATAATACTCTCTAGCTCCATCAATGTTGCTGCAAATGGCAGGATTTTATTCTTTTTTATGGCTGAGTAATATTCCATTGTGCATATGTAACAACTTCTTTATCCACTCATCAGTTAGTGGACATTTAGGCTGTTTCCCTAATTTGATTAATGTAGATAATGCTGCTATAAACATTGGGGTGCATGTGTCCCTTCAAATCAATATTTTTATATCCTTTGGGTAAATACCTAGTAGTGCAATTGCTGGATCATAGGGTAGTTCTATTTTCAACTTTTTGAGGAACCTCCATAACATTTTCCAGAGTGGCTGCAACAGTTTGCATTCTCACCAACAGTGCAAGAGGGTTCCCCTTTCTCCACATCTTTGCCAACACCTGTTGTTTCTTGTATTCATTTTAGCCATTCTGACAGGTATGAGGTGATATCTCATTGCAGTTTTGATTTGTATTTCCTTGATGATCAGTAATGTTAAGCACCTGTTCAGGTGTCTGTTGGCCATCTGTATGTCTGCTTTTAGTATGCTGATTTTGTATCCCGCAACACTGTAAATTTGTTTCTTAGGTCAAACAGGTTTTTTTGTGTGTGTGTGTGTGTGTGTGTATTCATTATGATTTTCTACATATAAACTCATGATATCTGAAAGTAGAGAGAGTTTTACTTTTTCGTTTCTGGATTAGATGCCTTTATTTCTTTTTTATTGAGTAATTAATCTGGCTAGAAATTCCAGTAAAATGTTGAATAGAAGTGGTGAAAGCAGACATCCTTGACTTGTTCCTGATCTTAGGGGGAAATCTTTCGTTCTTTCACCACTGAGTATGATGTTTGCTGTGGGATTTTTATAAATACACCCTGTCAGGGGAGGACATCATCTTCCATTCATATTTGATTGAGTGTTTTTATCATGAAAGGGTGGCAGATTTTGTCAAATGTTTTTTCTGCATCTGTTGACACATAGATGTAATCTATCAATGTCATACATCATATAGGGTTGTGATGCACTACTTTAATTTACTGTCTTATTTTGAAGCACACGTAGATTCCTAGAATAAACACCACTTGGCCATAATGTATAATAATTTCAATACGCTCTTAGATTCAATGTGCTAGTATTTTACAAAGGACCTTTGCATCTACATTCATAAAAGATACTAGTCTGCAGATTGTGTTAATTCTTCTTTAAATGTTTGATAGAATCCACCAGTGCAGTCAACCAGTCTTGGCCTTTTATTTGTTGAAAAGTTTTGATTACTGATTACATCTCTTATTTGTTATAAATCTATTCAAATTTTCTGTTTATTTTTTTAGTCAGTTTTGTTAGTTTGTGTGTTTCTAGAATTTTGTCTGATTTTAGTGTGATCAGACATACCTGGGTTATATGATTTGCTACAGTACGGTTGTTCATAGCATTCTGTTTTAATTATTTTTATTCCTATCAGGTCATTAGTAATATTCCTACTTTCATTTCTAATTTTAGTAATTTGAGTCTTCTCTCTTTTCTTTAGTTTGGCTGAACATTTGTTAATTTTGTTGGTATTCTCAAGTAACCAAATTTTTGTTTCATTAATTTTATCTATTGTTTTTCTTTTTTTTTTTTTTTTAAGATTTTATTTATTTGCAAGAGAGACAATGAGAGACAGAGAGCATGACAGGGAGGAGGGTCAGAGGGAGAAGAAGGCTCCTCGCCGAGCAGGGAGCCCGATGAGGGACTCGATCCCGGGACTCCAGGATCATGACCTGAGCCGAAGGCAGTCGCTTAACCAACTGAGCCACCCAGGTGCCCTATTGTTTTTCTTTTTAAAAGACATTTTATTAAGGTACAACTGACATACAAAAAGTTGTACATATTTACTGTATACAACTTAATGTGTTTGGAAATAAGTCCATACCCATAAAAGCAGCACACCATATACCCATAAAATCACTACAATCTATGCTATAAATATATCCATTCCCTCCAAAAGTTTTGCTTTGTCCTTTTTATTTATTATTATTATTATTTTCTTGTGATAAGGACACTTAATATCTACCCTCAGCAAATTTTTAAGTATATAACATATTATTTGCTATAGAATTTCCTCTATTTAAGGCTGAATAATATTCCACTGTATGAATATACCACATTTTCTTTATCCATTCATTGGTCAATGGATATTTAGATAGCTTCATTTCTTTTGGGCATATTTCCAGAAGTGAGATTAATGGATCATATAGTAATTCTATTTTTAGTTTTTTGAGAAAACTTTATATTGTTTTCCACAGTGGTTGCACCAATTTATATTCCCACCAACAGTACACAAGTGTTCCCTTTCCTCCATATCTTTTTATCTTTTGTTTTTTGATAATAGCCACTCTAACAGGTATGAATTGATCATTGTGGTTTTCATTTGCATTTTTCTGATGATAAGTAATGTTGGGAACCTTTTCATTTATCTCTCAGCCACTTGTATGTCTTTTTTGGAAAAATGTCTATTCAGTTCTTTTGTCTATTTTAAATCTCTTGAGTTGTAGGACTTCCTTATATATTTTGAATATAACTCTATCAGATATATGCCTTGCAAATGTTTTCTCCCACTGTGTAGGTTGCCTTTTCATTTTGTGCAGAAGCTTTTTATTTTTTAATTAATTAATTAATTAATTTTTATTATGTTATGTTAATCACCATACATGACATCATTAGTTTTTGATGTAGTGCAGAAGCTTTTTAGTTTGATGTAATTCCACTTGTCCATTTTTGCTTTTGTTGTCTGTTTTTGGTCATATTGCCAAGGCCAAAGTCAGGAAGATTTTTTTCCTCTGCTTTCTTCCAGGAGTTTTTATGGTTTGGGCCTTATGTTTAAAATCTTTAATTCATTTTGAGTTGATTTTTAAAAAAAGATTGTATGTATTTATTTGACAGAGAGAGCATGAGCAGGGGTAGGGACAGAGGGAGAAGTAGGCTCCCCACTGAGCAGGGAGCCCAATGTGGGGCTCAATCCCAGGACCTTGGGATCATGACCTGAGCCAAAGGCAGATGCTTAATTGACTGATCCACTCAGCCGCCCCCATTTTGAGTTAATTTTTGAGAGTGGTGTAAGATAGGGGTCCAATCTTATTCTTTTGCACGTGGATGTCTAGTTTTCCTTATACCAATAATTGAATTTCCTAATACCACTAATACCTTTTTCCATGTGTATTCTTGGCACCGTTGTCAAAAATCAGTTGACTGTAAATGTGTTGATTTATTTCTGTGCTCTTTATTCTGTCCTATTGCTCTGTGTGTCTATTTTTATGCCAGTGTCATACCGTTTTGATTATTGTACCTTTAACATATTTTGAAACCAGGAAGAATGATGCCTCCAGCTTTGTTCTTCTTTCTCAAGATTGGTTTGGCTATTTGGAGTCTTTTTGGTTTGAAATGAATTTTAGGATTTTGTTGACATTTCTGTAAAAATTGCCGTTGGAATTTTGGTAGGGGTTACATTGAATCTGTAGATGACGTTGGGTAGTATGGACATTTTAACAATGTTAGTTCTTCCAATTCATGAACACAGGCTATCTTTCCATTTATTTGTACCTGTTTAAATTGTTTTCATCAAAGTTTTATAGTTTTAAGTGTACATGTCTTTCACCACCTTTGTTAAGTTTATTCCTAAGCATTTTATTCTTCTTGATGTTAATGTAAATTGGAGTTTTAAATTTCTTTTAATGACAGTTCATTGTCAATGAATAAAAAACTACTGATTTTTGTATGTTGATTTGAAGTGGTGAGAATGATTATCCTTGTTTTATTCCAGATCTTAATGGCATTTAGCTTTTCATCATTGACTATGATGTTAGATATAGGCTTTTTTAATATGGCCTTTATTGTTTTAGGTAAGTTCTTTCTGTATCTAATTTGTTGGGAGTTTTTATCACAAAAGGGTGTTAAATTTTGTCAAATGCATTTTTGGCATCTGGCAGGATGATCATGTGATATTTATCCTTTATTCTGTTGTTGTGGTGCAACACATTGATTGATCTGCATATGTTGAACCATCCTTGCATCCTATGGATAAATTCTACTAGGTCATGTTGTATGATCCTTTCAGTGTGCTGTTGAATTTGTTTTGCTAGTATTTTGTTGAGGGTTTTTACATATGTTCATTATAGATATTGCCCTGTGGTCTTCTTTTGTTGTAGTGTCTTTGTCTGTATTAGGGTGATGCTGGCCTTATAAAATGAGTTTGGAAGTTTGAACGGTTTATGACATAGTCGTATTAATTCTTTAAATATGTGGTAAAATTCACCCGTGAAGCTTTTGCTTTTGTCCTTGGCTTTTATTGTTGTTGGGAGGTTTTAATTACTGATTCAATCTTTGTATTTGTCATTGATCTTTCAGGTTGTCTATTTCTTCTTAACTCAGTCTTGGTAGGTTGCACATTTCTGACTTTGTTCTTCTTCACTATTGTATTGATCATTCTGGATCTTTTGATTTTTCATATAAACTGTAGAATCAGTTTGTCAATATCCACAAAGTAACTTGCTGGGATGACATTTGGGATTGCATTGAATCTATAGATCAATTTTGGAAGAACCAATACCTTAATAATATTGAGCTTTCCTATCCATGGACATGAAATACATCTCCATTTATTTAGATATTTTAAAATTTTTGTTCCATGTTTTTCTTTTTTTCAGTTTTAGAAGTTCTTATTGACATATTTTCAAGCTCAAGGATTCTTTCCTTGGCCATATCTAGTACTGATGAACCCACCAAAGGCATTTTTCATTTCTGTCACAGTGTTTTTTATTTTTAACAGTCCCTTTTGAGTTTTTCTTAGAATTTCCATCTGTGTCTTAAATTATTTTTTTTCATGTCTTACATTACACATGTATTCTTGCATGTTGTCCACTTTTTCATTACAGCCCTTTCATATTTTTCCTTGTTATTTCAATTCTCAGTCTAATGATTCTAAAATTTCTGCCGTAGCTGAATCTGGCTTGATAATTTGCTTTGTCTCTCAGACTGTACTTCTTGCTTTTTAACGTGACTTGTAATTTTTGTTGTTGTTGAAAGCTTGACAAGATATATCACATAAAAGGAACTGAAGTAGATAGGCCTTTAGTGTAAAGTTTTAAGTTTATCTGGCTAGGAGTTATGCCATGTTTACTGTTTGCTGTAGTGCAGTGTTGGAGGCTAAGATTTCCCCTAGTGTCCTTATCATTGTCTTCCCTGTTGCCTTTGGGTTTTCTTAGACTTTTAAACTAGGGTCTGAGGCTTGCAGTTGTTTGGTTTTTTTTTTTTAAGATATATTTCTTTCTTTCTAGAGAAATAGTGGTGGGGAGGGGAGAAGGGAAGGGGGAGTCTTAAGCAGACTCGGCACTGAGCATGTAGCTTGATGTGGGGCTCCATCTCATCACCCTGCGATCATGACCTGAGCTGAAGCCAAGAGTTAGACACTTAACTGACCCTGCCACCTGGCTTCCTGAGGCTTGCAGTTGTTTTAGCTATTCTGTAGGGGCCCTATTAATGTGTTGGTGAGGTGTGGAGAGGAAGGAAGCATTCTATAGTCCTATGACAAGGTTTTAGTCTTTTAGTGAGCTTGAATTAGTATTTCCTTTCCCCAGCATGGAAGGCAAAGGGAGGTAGAGTTGGATATTTCTTTTTCTTTAGTCCACTTGGGCTTTAATAAAACTCTAATAGATGAGGTTTGAGTAAAATAGTTTCCCTTGAAGAGCAGACTTCGTGAACGACAATAGAGAGCTTTGTGCAAATCTATGCCCTCCCCCTGCTATGACCACAAGATGATTTTTCTTTGATCTTTAAAGTAAGATTCCTACATGGTTTCTTAAGTTTAAGTTCAAGAAAACACCTTTAAAACATGATTCTCAGATTTTTTGACTCTCAAACTAGTCTATACTGAGCTTTGAGCATTTTATCAATTACAGTTTAAAGTGTTTCTACTAATATTGGCTTCAACTGCTGGGTTTTGATTCTGGACTTCTGCTTCTGATTCTCTGTATCTGTCTGTCAGACTCTCCAGGTTTGGGGACAGCAGTTTGCCCTGTGACTTCAATTCTCTGATGACTTTTAAGAAGAGTTGTTGATTTTCCAATTTTTTCTTATTGTAAGGACAAGAATGATATCTTCTAAGCTTCTTGTATATCAGATCATAAACTGGAATGTTCCCTACACAATGTATTTTTTAAAAATAAATATGAAACTTCAATGTGCAGTTTACATGTTATAGTTCATAAATTCATAATTACACTTTACCCATTTGACAGACTCTTTTATAATACATGTTAAGCATTCTGTGTATATTCATTTTATCAAGAAATATTTGTTTGCCATCTACTATTGTTAGATACTGCATATACAATGATGGGGTAATGGAATGATGTGGTCTTTACCCTCACGATACCCTACTGTCTCACCTTTTTAAATTAATAAGGACATTTAATTTTCACACATAATAGGAGCTGTAGAAATGGACAAATCTAGAATTATGAGGTTGTTCAGTAGTGTGAAGACATTTAATTTCAATTTATGCTATTTTCTTGACCTTGCCCTCATGGTTACAAGACAGTTACTTCTCCAAGGCTCATGTCTTATTTAAAGAGAATTCTTAAGGAAGGAACAGGGAAAATGGGGAGGGGGGGATAATTCCTTTAAATTAACTATTTTCTTTCACACAAACACAGAATCAAGTGGTTTAATTGCAATAAATCTCCATCTGAGGCTAAAGAGTCATTATTTCAGTATAATCAATGTGTATATCTCCATTATAATTTCATGAAACCTACATGTCTTAACAATAGTATCAAATGTTCCCAGTTTCTACACTTTTAAATACAAAAAGGAATCTGATTAAAAATATTCAAATAAGTGTACAAACAAAGCTATAGCCAAAGATGGTGGCAACAAGACAAAAGGTACTTAGTGGGGAACATAATAATGAAATACCTCAAACTCTTTGATTGACACATGAAAATCCAAATTTGACATATGAGTAAGAGAATATGATATCTTTAGATTAAGTATAGGTAAAGTCAAGCCCAGTGATATACTTTGTCCAACCAAATGCTAAATTAAAAAACCTGTATGTCAAAATACTGTAATATATAAACACGGTGGAATATTATTCAGTCACAAAAAGGAAGTTGTGATATAGATGAGCCTTGAAAGCATCATGCTAAGTAAAATAAGCCAGATATAAAAGAACAATATTGTATGATTTCACTTCTATGAGGTACCTGGAGTAGGCAAATTCATAGAGACAAAGTATAAGGGAAATTATAAGGGACTCGGGCAGCAGGGTGCTGGGAGTCACTGCTTAAATAGTGCGGAGTTTCTGTTTGGAATGATGAAAAGTTTTTCAAAATAGAGATGATGGTTACATAACACTGTGAGGACACTTAACTGAATTGTGCACTGAATTGTACCCTTAAAAAATCATTAAAATGGTACACCTCATGTTATCTATATTTTGCCACAATAAAAAAGAAAAAATCTTAAAGAATCTAGGAAAAATATTAAAGGGATTATTAGAAGCAATGAAAACAACTAACCATGGGAATTAAGTCTGAAGAATTGCTTTAACTAAGGTTATAAAACTATGTCAATGAAATAAATAATCCTTGAAAGAGAAATGGAAAACCTAAAGAAAAATTACTGATCATAACAGCAATAATAATACGATTCTAAAATTTTTATTTTAGACACCAATTATGCAACAAGGTAAAGAGAAAAGAGAGGAAGCAAAATATTCAATTTTAAAAAAATATTTGGACTATTTTTTCATTACTGATGTTGCAAAAGTGAGTTTTAAACCCTTCCCCTAGAGAAGTAGCATTTTTCTTTTTTATCATTTGACCAATGTGTACAGTGGGCATAAGACAAAATCAGTGGCATAAAATTCTCATATTCAGCCCAATCTTTCCAACTCACTCCATGGCACACAACCAAAGCTACACTTTCTTTTTTTTTTTTTAAGATTTTATTTATTTATTTGTCAGAGAGAGTGAGAGAGAGTATAAGCAGGGGGAGAAGGAGGCAGAGGGAGAAGCAGGCTCCTCGCCAAGCAAGGAGCCCAATGTGGGACTCGATCTCAGGACCCTAGGATCATGACCTGAACTGAAGGCAGACGCTTAACCCACTAAGCCACCCATGTGTCGCAAACCAAAGCTACAATTTAATGTTCATTTAATTTGTCTTAGTGTGGTAAACACTTTATAATAATTGCCTCTTTTAACCTTAAAAGCATTTCTATAAGGCAGGAATAATATGGAGGGGCATCAATACGGGATAAGGCCAACTTATTGTCATCTCTCTCATTGAGACATGGATATGGAACAGTCTAAAGCTAGAGAGAGAGGAGGAAGGAAACGAGTTACTCTTTCTGGTAAATCAAGTTTTTGTAGGTCTAGAAGAGTAAAGAAAGAGGTAAGCAAGCTGAATACACTAAATTCAAGATGTGTTATGAACTAACAGGAATCTGACCTATTTGAGAGAGACAGATGATGGGAACTACATAAGACAAAAGGATGCATCAAATGGAACATAAAAGAGTAACATAAGTGAGGACCTAGGAAAATAAGGAAATCCTACAGAGAAGAAAGTTAAGAAGTAACAGGGTTTTGCTAAATAAGGATGTGTGAATTTCACTGATAGGAATCAAGAAAGAGAGATACAGGTACACACACACACACACACACAGTATTTAAACTACAATCCCAGTAAAGTCTTACCTAACAGAAAGACTAAGCACGTGCCTAGCATACCGTCAAATTAATGCAGTTGGGGGAAATTTTTCATATTCTAAATATAGAACAAACCATTGAAGGAGTAATTGTTGAGGAATAATCTAGAATCTTGTTGGGCTTCCTTACTCATGTTTGAATGTTTAACATATTTTTATTTTGAAGTATGTATATGAAATAGCACCATAATGTCTTCAGACCTTGGAACAGCCTGAAGGTCTTAATCTTGGCCCTATGTCCTACACATCTCTTGCTACAATCCCTTTTCTGCCATGTCTGTGTAAGGACCAGTAATGTTCAAGTCAGGTCAGTTGAATAGTGTTCCACAACATAGTCTTAAGAGCGAAAACTGACATGGAAAATTAACAGTCCTTTAACCCAAAGTCATAGCCTTCCAAATCATATAAGCCTTTGTGAACACCCTGTAACCCTCATTTTGATTGCTGTAATTCAGAGTTGCCCACTTTTACTTCCTTTCCCTGTTTAGGAAGAGGTCATAGTCCTCACATTGACTACATTTCCTCATTCCTTCCAAATTTACTTCCTCTTCATGCTTACTTTCTCCTTCCCCTGCTAACCCTAGAGACAGTAGCCAGGGAAGGAGGACTGTGGAAGGAAGAAGAGCATGGCAAGAGGTGAAAAATTCAACCACAAATTCTCCTAAGTAATAAACTCAGCATTTCCTCTCACACTTAGTTTCGCTGATTCCAGAAGGACTTACCCAGTAGTCCTGCTGACACACATATTCTTCTGTCTCCCCTTGTTTTCCTCCTGTTCTGCTTTCCCATATCTTTCTTAATTAGTCACTTTTGTTGCTTCTTTCTGAAATAATTTTGGGCATTGTGTGTGAGTATACATTTTTTAAGACATTAAATAATTAAAACATTTTGCTGTCCTCGCACATGACAGATGAGTTGATTGAGTAGAATTATTGGATCATAATTATTTTAACAGTGTATTATTTTATATCCATTGCCACCTGTTGCAGAAAATAAGCATAGGGTCAGTGTTGTTCTGTTCCTTTAGTGTATAGGTTACCTATCTTTCCCCTTGTAGTTAAAACATGTTGCTAAAATAATATGTGTGATTCTCTTTTTATTATTTATTCTCCAAAATGCAATGATCCATTTTAATCTACATATTTCATTATCTTTCTCTCTTTAGAAACCTTTTGTTACTCCAATTACATATTTGATACATATTTTCTTTTATCCCATCTATTGTGATTGATACTTAGAAAAGACCTCTATTTCCTAGGTTGTATTTCTACTCTCCATCCCCTATAGACCATTTTTGTCCTTCTCCTCAATTGTCTACTAGAGTTTCTCAGATTTAGCTTCCTCTTATAAATTTATTTTTCTGTACTGTCAATTACCTTCTTTACTTCCTGCCATACAGATTTTAATTACAATGTAACATTTTCAATGTTCTACAAGCCTCACTAACTTCAGCAAGCTGTCATTACAACTCTTCCTATTATAATTTGATGCCATCATGCTCTATTCCCATGTTTGTTTGTTCATACCTCATAAAGGCCACAACATGTGGAAACCTACTGAGGATGACAAAATATCTAACTTCTCAGGAGTTGCTTTTCCTCCATGTTGATACTCCTTGTCCTACCCAATAACCCTTTATAACATAAAGCTGACTTTTTTTGTTCATTCACTATATAAGATACAAATGTGTGTCACTCATGTTTACTTCTGCATATCTGTATATTAATTTGTATCCTGTGACTTTACTGAGTTCATTTATTAGTTTTACTAGTTTTTTGGTGATTAAGGGTATTCTATACATATAGTATTATGTCATCTGCAAATAGTGACGTAGAAGTTTTACTTCTTCCTCTCCAACATGGATGCCTCTTGAGCTGTGGATCTTGATATTTATATAAGTAAAATCCTTTGGCCAGTACCTACGTTTTTAAAAATTTCTTCCTAATTTTCAGTTTATTTCACCTTGCAACACCGGGACAAATAACAAAAACATTAAGAGAGAAAAGAGGAAACTGATTACGTCACCCTTACACAAATTAATATGTTTGCTCTTGGACATATTGTTCAAAACTCTTACTTTATTCTAATGTCTTCTTGATAATTTGTGGGACCAGAAATATACTTACAAGCACTGGATAGATCTAGGCAGTTCTAATATCTTGAGACCAAGGATGTGTGATGTTCATACACGTTTTTTCTAGTTCTTTCTAGACACCACCAGGTAAGTTATTGTTAATTAAAAAGGCAAAAATACAAAATGTGGAAAAGAAACCATATTGTATCAAGTTCAGTTGGATGAAAGGAAAGCAAATTGTGAGTATAAACTGCTTTCTCACAAAGAACTCTAAAAAGTGAGAAGCAGGAGTTGAAAGTCTCTGCTGAAGAACATTGGGAAACTCAAATATGAAAAGCTGAAGATGTCAAGTACAATATGAGTAAGCTCCCAGGAATTAAATACATCCAGATTTGGAGCAAAGATTTGGAGAAAGACCAAGATCAAGAACAGGAGAAAGGTCAGTGTGGGATTATCTGTAACACATAATTCACTAGCTGTTGTTTACATAAAGTGTGATTGTGTTTGACTAGCTTAAAGAGCAAATAAAATGTTAAGCGGATAATAATTTTCAGGGGGATCATAAATGTGTAAGGGCATTAATAATATTACTTGGTTGAGAAAAAGAATTTAGACTCAATATGGGACTAATGAGACCAGTTGTAAACCTCTGATATTAGATAGTTTAGCCATGGCAATGCATGGAGTAGATAAAAATATCCATTCTCTGGCTGATAGTAAAACAGTATAAAGACAATATCTTGCTTCTGTCTCCTACATATTGGTTATAAAGAAGGACTCCTAGTCTTGAAGCATTAAACAATTTGGAGAGGTAATCAAGATAGTATAAATGAAGCATTAAGTAGAGCATATGAAACAAATGATTGGAACTGGCACATGACAAAGTCTGTCACAAGGCCAGAGCAAATCAGAGGTCCAACTCTAGAATTGAGGGAAAAAATCAGAGTATGATGGAATCAAAACCAGCTATTAGTCAATAAGAAGCTTACAATGAATTATTCATATGCAACAAGCATGTATCATATTATGCCAACATGCACACTTTATATGTTCGATGTAAATGATGAGTTTGCAGATATGTAGCTTAAATTTCTGCTCAGTATGCTAAAATATTAAGTGAAAATAATCTGAGAATGTGAGGGCAATATTGAGCGAGGGCCAGGAGCATGAAGGAGTCAGAAGACATTGCCCTCTGGGGTTTTGTGGGGGTGGAAATCAGATATGAGGGATGAAGAACTTTCCAGAAAGGCTAAAAAACAATAGCAGAAGAATCTGAAACCAAGGGAGTCCTGGCACTCTATCACAAAGGATAATCGGGTATAGACAGCCATTCTCTATAAACAACAGAAAACTCGAAAATTACTGTGAGCTCAGTGTAGTTCACTATCATTACTACCTTTTATATCTCCTTTTCTGACAAAGGTTATATTCTCTTTATAAAGATACATATTTCATTTTTTATTTTTTAAAGATTTATTCATTCATTGGAGAGAGAGCCCTCGAGGGCAGGGGAGGGGCAAAGGAAGAGGGAGTGAGAGAATCTTCAGCAGACTCCCTGCTGAGCACAGAGGCAGGCACGGGGCTTGATCTCATGACCCTGAGATCATGACCTGTGCCAAAATCAAGAGTCAGATGTTTAACCGATTGAACTACCCAGGTGCCTCAAGATACGTATTTCTTATTCACTTAATATAATATATATTTTTTGGATTACCAAAAGAAGTTGTGAATGTTAATATTGTCTAATGATAGATTTCAAAAAATAATAAAATATTTTCACAAATTAATATTTTCCTTCTAATATAATCCAGAAAATATTTTTATTTTCTATATTATTTTCCAGCTGTATTGAAATATAATTGACATACATCACTTTATAAGTTTAAGGTGCACAACATAATAGTTTGAATTACATATATTGTGAAATGATTATCACAGTAAGTTTAGTTAGCATTCTCTATCTCATATAGATACAATAAAAAGAAACATTTTTTAAATTGTTTTTCTTTCTGACAAGAACTCTTAGGACTCTTAACAACCTTCACATATATTGTACAGCAAAGTGAGCTACAGTCATTTTCATGCCACACACTACATCCTTTGTACTTATTTATTTATTTATTTATTTTTAAATTTTATTTTATTATGTTAAGTTAGTCACCATACATTACATCATTAGTTTTTGATGTAGTGATCCACGATCCATTGTTTTCGTATAACACCCAGTGCTCCATGCAGTACGTGCCCTCCTTAATACCCATCACTGGGCTAACTCATCCTCCCACCCTGTACTTATTTATTTTATATCTGAAGGTTTGTACCTTTTGACCACCTTTCTCCAGGAAATATTTTTTTGTTTGTTATTTTATTTTATTTTATTTATTTATTTATTTTTAATTTTATTGTTATGTTAATCCCCATACATTACATCATTAGTTTTTGATGTAGTGTTCCATGATTCATTGTTTGCCTATAACACCCAGTGGTCCATGCAGAACGTGCCCTCTTTAATACCCATCACCATGCTAACCCATCCTCCCAACCCCCTCCCCTCTAGAACCCTCAGTTTGTTTTTCAGAGTCCATTGTCTCTCATGGTTCTTCTCCCCCTCTGATTCCCCCCCTTCATTCTTCCCCTCCTGCTATCTTCTTCTTTTTTTTTTTTTAAAGATTCCATTTATTTATTTGAGAGAGAGAGAATGAGAGAGAGCAAGCACATGAGAGGGGGGAGGGTCAGAGGGAGAAGCAGACTCCCTGCCGAGCAGGGAGCCCGATATGGGACTCGATCCTGGGACTCCAGGATCTAGACCTGAGCCGAAGGCAGTCGCTTAACCAACTGAGCCACCTGGGCGCCCCCCTTTTTTTTTTCTTAACATATATTGCATTATTTGTTTCAGAGGTACAGATCTGTGATTCAACAGTCTTGCACAATTCACAGTGCTCACCATAGCACATACCCTCCCCAATGTCTATCACCCAGCCACGCCATCCCTCCCAATCCATCCCCTCCAGCAACCCTCAGTTTGTTTCCTGAGATTAAGAATTCCTCATATCAGTGAGGTCATATGATACATGTCTTTCTCTGATTGACTTATTTCGCTCAGCATAACACCCTCCAGTTCCATCCACATCGTTGCAAATGGCAAGATCTCATTCCTTTTGATGGCTGCATAATATTCCATTGTATATATATATACCAATCTTCTTTATCCATTCATCTGTCGATGGACATCTTGGCTCTTTCCACAGTTTGGCTATTGTGGACATTGCTTCTATAAACATCGGGGTGCACATACCCCTTCGGATCCCTACCTTTGTATCTTTGAGGTAAATACCCAGTAGTGCAATTACTTGGTCATAGGGCAGCTCTATTTTCAACTTTTTTGAGGAACCTCCATACTGTTTTCCAGAGTGGCTGCACCAGCTTGCATTCCCACCAACAGTGTAGGAGGGTTCCCCTTTCTCCGCATCCCTGCCAACATCTGTCGTTTCCTGACATGTTAATTTGAGCCATTCTGACTGGGTGAGGTGACACAACCTCTTCGACCTCAGCCGCAGCAACTTCTTCCTAGAAACATTGACAAAGGCAAGGGAAGCAAGGGCAAAAATGAACTATTGGGACTTCATCAAGATAAAAAGCTTTTGCACAGCAAAAGAAATAGTCAACAAAACCAAATGACAACTGACAGAATGGGAGAAGATATTTGCAAATGACATATCAGATAAAGGGCTAGTATCCAAAATCTATAAAGAACTCATCAAACTCAACACCCAAAGAACAAATGATCCAATCAAGAAATGGGCAGAAGACATGAACAGACATTTTTCCAAAGAAGATGTCCAAATGGCCAACAGACACATGAAAAAGTGCTCAACATATTTATTTATTTTTATTATGTTATGTTAGTCACCAGGAAATATTTTAAAATCATGTGTTACTTTGTCTAAATTCATGTGAACTAAATCAAGTTATAAAAAATATTGGGCCATCCATAGCTAAAATTTTCCAATCACTAATGGTTATAATTTAAAATTTTTGGTATCTAGAATGATTTTGACCATATCCAAATAATTCATAATTCATCATTGTTAACTATGTGCCAGGTCAAATCCATCACAGGTCCTTTGCTCCAATTTCTTGAAGGCTTCCAAACTGTTCCCTTTAAAGTATAAAATGGTTTGATAATATCCACTAACTTTTTCAACAATAGAAATTGAAATATCCTGTTACCTCATTTACTGATGTGAATCTTTTTCACTTCTGTAACAGACCCCAGAGATTTGCTAACCAGTGGTTGGCAAAAGTTGCACTATTCCAAATTTCCTGCAGTTTATATTTCATAAAATGTTGGAAATAAAAAAAGACCTTATGTAAGATTGAGTTCAGTAGTTTACAGAATGGAGTACCTGTATCTTTGGTGATATTTCCAAAGGTTGTGCTGACAAAGATAGCATAAAGGGAATCATTGTCTAGATCGTCAATTTCATATGTACTTAGCTAAAACTTCTCTTTTCCAAACTCCCCCATCATAATTGCTTTTTTCTATAAAAGAAAGATAAAAAATCTTTTTTTCTCTTGACTTTATTGTAATGCACTTTCCTGGGGTATTGTAAACCCCAGTGTGTCAATTAACACAAAATGAAATACTGGTACTTGTTTAGAAAGGGAATTACTTGGGCGCCTGGGTGGCTCAGATGGTTAAGTGTCTGCCTTCTGCTCAGGTCGTGATCCCAGGGTCCTGGGATCGAGTCCCACATCGGGCTCCCGGCTCAGTGGGGAGCCTGCTTCTCCCTCTGACCCTCTCCCCTCTCATGCTGTTTCTCGCTCGCTCTCTAAAAAATAAATAGAAATCTTTAAAAAAAAAATTTAAAAAAAGAAAGGGAATTACTCTACTTATAGGTGACAAATACATTTGAAAGTTAGAATGTTTCCATTTTTTTGCTTTCAATAAAATTGAAGGGATATTGATTAGAGTGGTTAGCTGAGTCATCATTAATAATAATTGATAGTTCCTTGTATATTTTTTGGTACATAACTCAAAGGGAGTTCAACAAATCAAATGGCATTGCTGTAACAAAACTTTCTCCATTACTATTTCCATATTTATCTGAACAAGATTTCTCAGCACTTTGATTTATAAAAATTATGAAAGAATTTATGCTGAGTCCTATAGATTACAGTAACATATAACATTAATTATGAATACATGTTATAATTTTTTAAACTCTAATTCATTTCATTAAGAGAGTTTTTAATAAAATTGTATTTTTATGTTTAATAATTTTTACACCAACAGTTCAATGTAATTATGTTGTTTTGGTTGTTTCTACACTAATAAAAATTATAATCATAACTAAATCCACAATAATTTTTGTCACCTGGATAAAAATTAAAATAAAATTGTAAGTGGAATTTTAAAAAAGTTACAGACTTTTCTCCTCCAGGCTGGAATCAGCCATTTATCTAAAGTGTCCTGGTTCTTTATGTAGAGAGTGGTATTTAGAGACCAAGATCTCAACACGAGTTTATTGCTTCTAGGATGTCACTGTTCTTAGGCTGTCTAAACACTCAAAGCTACTCACATGGACACACACACACACACACACATGCACACACACACACTCTCTCTCTCTCTCATTCCCCTATACCTATGTCTCTTTTTTTCTATTAAAACTATGAATTTATACTGATCTCTCCATTTCTAATCCAATAGCCCAGGATTCATCCTAACTGCTCTCATTCCATATTTATAATTCTCTACTCTCATAGTGGAAAATCGGTCTCCCAGTACATTTGCTTGACTCTAGAATACACAGAAGCCTTAACCAAAGGATCAGAGTTGACCTCATCAATAGTGGAACAAATTGACATTCTTCATCCAAGATATAATGCACTGAGGAGAATTTTTTAAATGCCTAACTCTGATTTTTCTGAATTCATTGTTATTATAATTTTTATTAGTGCACAAACAAGACAAAAATAATCATAATAAAATCTTAGCAAATAATTAAACACAAACAGTACAATTTTATCAGAAAGAGCCTCTCAATTAAATGGATTGGACTTTAAAAATTATAGCATGTATTCATAATTGAGTGTTAATGATAAAATATCAGAAAAATCCAAACTGCGAGGTCTTTTCTAAAATAACTGTCATGCACTTTTCAAAACTATTAATATAGTCAAAGACAGAGAAACATTGCTGAACTATTTCAGATTAAAGAAGATCAAAAAGACATGGTAACTATATAAAATAATACTGGATAGTAGACCAGGTGGTATTTGGGGTACAGGTAGGAGAAGAGAATATTTACATATTCTCAAAGGATTTTTCTACAAATTACTTAAGCACAAAAGGAAAAATCATAAATTTATACAGTGGAGAAACCTGTAGACATCACTTCACCAAATGATCAAAGCAACACATGATCTGGGCTTTTTTGTGCTATAGAAGATATTATTAAGGAAATTAGCAAAATATAATTAAGGTTTGTAGATTAAATAAGAGTATTATTCTCATGTTAATGTCTTAACACTATAAATTTCTCCTGATTTTCATAATTGTACTGTGGTTATGGAAGAGAATGCCATTATTTTTAGAATACACAAAGAAACAGGAAATAGTTGCCTATTTTAAGGAACCATTTAGGAGAAAATGAACATCATGTCTTAACTCTCAGATGGTTGAGAAAATAAAAACTGTGTGAGAGTATATAAAATTGAAAACATGTAAATGTACACTCATTCTCAAATCTTTTGATAAGGCCAAGGTCACTCCTTTTTCTGTTGGTTTTACTGACTGGCGTTGTGCCTCCTTATTCTTGAATAATCTTACATCTATAAAGCATTGTCTAAGATAACTAGTTTAAGATTATTTCAAAGAGAGTCAGTTTAAACACGTTTTTCAAGTAATTTTTATGTGGGATTTGCCTGGATTTTTGCTAATCTTTTAAAATTCTTATTAGCAACTCACTTTCCCCAAATACTCCATCTTTATAGAAACAATTCTTCATTTATTTAATTTATTTTTTTAAAGATTTTATTTATTTATTTGACAGAGAGAGACACAGCGAGAGAGGGAACACAAGCAGGGGGAGTGCGAGAGGGAGAAGCAGGCTTCCTGCGGAGCAGGGAGCCCGATGCGGGGCTCGATCCTGGGACCCTGGGATCATGACCTGAGCCGAAGGCAGACGCTTAACGACTGAGCCACCCAGGTGCCCCACAATTCTTCATTTAATTCATATTCTATCCATTAGTGAAATATTTATTTAACTACATGGAGGACAATTTCTATAAGGGTGCAGTGCCTAAAATATCTCAACTAATGATGGTTCTTTAGTAAATGCTTTTGAAAGGAGGTCCAAAGGGATATGATTAAGGTCACTAATTTCAAAATTAAATTGATGATGTCCTAAAAAGTGGTTTAAGGTGCAGTGCTACATGGCTCTTCCTGTCACCCCCAACCAAGTGTTAGTACCAATGAATAGCATTAGTTGTTCAATGCAGTGGGCAGACTGTTATGAATTATACTAATTACAATACCTGGCACTAACTGATTAAGAAAAAGTCATAATTGACTCATATTAGTCCCCTCGAAAATTGTACCAAGTGGTTTACTAAGTGCTTGGTATATATCAGAGAATGAATTCCCTCCCCATATAGAGCATATATTCATATATGGCTAGTTGGGAAGGTGAAAGACTGATACCCAGGAAAAAAATAAGCCAATAAATAAATAAATTATATTGTATGACAGAAAGTAAAAATTTTATAGACGAAAAGAAAAATAAATACAGCAGTGGAATTACTTTTTCAAATCATTATGGGAAAGACTCACTAGGAAGCTCAGTTGAGATTTGAAGAAGGTGAAGGAATTCAATGTTGTAAACAAAGGAAACAATTAGGTGCAGCTGCCCCATGGCAGGACTACACTTGGTGAGCTTGAGGGACAGAAGCATGGCCAGTATGGGAGGAGACTAAAGAGTAGGGAAAGAGTTAAAGTCAATTAAGAGAGGTAAGGAGAGTGGTGGCAGTGGTGGAAGACGGTTAGTCCTCTATAGACCATTGTAAGTGGTTCAGGTCTTACTCTGAGGGAGATAAGGAGCTTTTGGAGAATTTTGAATAAATGAATGTTATCATCTGACTTAAAATTAAAAGATTTACCCTAGTTTTCTCATTGAGAATAGATACTTGGGAGGAGGGAAGGGAGTTAGAAGCCTGAGGCAAGATAGTCATGAGATGATGGGGACTCTGACCAGGGTGATTGTAACAGATGTATATCTATTTTTAAAGTGATACCAATAAGGGCACCTGGGTGGCTCAATCAGTTAGGCGTCCAACCTTGGTTTTGGCTCAGATTGTGATCTCATGGTTCATGGGATCAAGCTCCATGTTGGGCTCTGCGCTCAGCTGGGAGTCTGCTTGAAGATTCTCTCCCTCTACCCCTCCCCTGCTCACTCTCTCTCTCTCTCTCTCTCTAAAATAAATAAATAAATCTTTAAAAAAATAAAATGAAGTGATACAAATAGGATTTCCCAAAGAATTGGATGTGTGATGTGGGAGAAAGGGAGGAATCAATGGTGACCCCAAGAATTTTTATCAAAAGAACTGAAAAATGGTGGTGTTGCCATCAACAGGCCTGCCTTTCATGTGACAGTGAAAATTTAGGATCCATATTGGTAACCCATGGATTTCCCCTATTTACATCCTGTAATGCCTAGTAATACTTAGATTAGGAGAGCTCAACTGAAAGATCACAATGCCTATTTCAGATTGTTCTTTTAATTTCCTTTATGGAGTGAGCTATGCACAAAGGTTTAGAACTGAGTTTGAATCTGAATCAGAACCAGCTCCAAGAAATACTCCATTCAGACTTACACAGCAGTTCATTGGCACATTTCCTAAATGGCTGTTCATGCTGGTTCTCTAGCAATTCTTTTCTAACATCTAAGTCAAATTCTTTATTTGGTAGTCAACGTAATGGATGTCATTTATCTTGATCAGAAAAGCTGTCACCCTGGGGTGCCTGTGTGGCTCAGTCAGTTAAGCGGCTGCCTTTGGCTCAGGTGATGATCCTAGAGTCCTGGGATCGAGTTCCGCATCAGGCTCCCTGCTCACTGGGGAGTCTGCTTCTCCCTCTGACCCTCCCTACCTCATGTACTCTCTCTCTCTCAAATAAATAAATAAAATCTTTAAAAAAAAAAAGAAAGAAAAGCTGTCACAGAATAATTACAATGATTTACTTTTGTTCAACGTAAAGTCTCTTTAATCTTTCCAACACATTTTTTTCTTTTTTTAGAATTTTTATTTAAATTCCAGTTAGTAAACATGCAGTGTAATATTAGTTTCAGGTTTACAATATAGTCATTCCACACTTCTGTAAAGCCTCCACTGCTCCTGACAATGAGTGCCCTCCTTAATCCTCATCACCTATTTCACCCATCCTCCCACCAACCTCCCCTCCGGTAACCATCAGTTTGTTCTCTATAGGTACAAGTCTGTTTCTTGGTTTGCCTCTCTCTCACTCTTTTTTTTTTTTTTTCTTTCCTTGTTTGCTTTGTTTCTTACATGCCACATATGAATGAAACCATATGGTATTTGACATATCTACAAATGACATATCATATTTTTACTTTTTATCAACTTTTTCCCTAAGAGATAGAGCATGTACATGTGAGGGGGGGAGGGGCAGAGGGCAAGGGAGCGAGAGAATCCCAAGCAGGCTCCCTTATCTGCATGACTACTATTGATGCATTTAACAGAAGACAGAGCTTTCTTGACCCCTTTGATGTTAAGAGATGCTTATCCATGCTCTTAAAGTACCCATACACACTGACCACCCAAACCTATGCCACACTGTTGAAGTTGTTGATTTTCTTGTTTATGGCACCTTGTTCATCTATGAATTTGTACCATCTATCTCAGGGACTAGCATCTACTAGATGATTAGTAACTATTTCCTAAGTAAGTGATTGAAGAGATAAATAAATTAGGGAGCCACATATTATTTTTAAAAGATACTCCTTTACTTTTAATATACAAATAAAATATATATGAGTCATAAATAAAGGACAATTCAATTTTTGTTTGATTACTGCAGAACTTTTAGTATATGCATAGATGTGTGTGCAAATATTTTCAGACATTTGTAAAATGTAATCATACTATAATATTCTGTATCCTGATTTTCTCACTTATAAAAGAGCATGGATTTTGCAAGTCTGTACATAAAAATGTGCCATATTATTCTTAACAGCTGCATAGTATTCCACTGAGTGGATGTTCTAATTTTTTTTTTTTCCTTAGAGAGCGTGAGCAGGGAGGTGCAGAGGGAGAAAGAGAGAGAATCTCAAGAAGGCTCCATACTAAGCACAGAGCCTGACACAGGGCTCAGTCCCACAACCCCGAGATCATGACCTGAGCCAAAATCAAGAGTTGGACGCATAACCAGCTGAGCCACCCAGGCACCTCTAGATGTCCTAAATTTTGCTGACAACTTTCTCTTCTTACTGGAAACATGCTTGTTTCAAAGTTTCGCTGTGCTAAATAACTCTGAATATTTATATTGGCGTATTTACCCACTTGCTTCCTTAAAATCTACGTCTGTAGGTGAAATCTTAAATTTCTTGGACTTAAGGATTTAATAGTAAACACATGGGGAGGGGGTATGTCTGTGTTGTGTACCTTTTTCACCCAATTCTTATTATGGAATAAAAGGCTGAGGTTTTCAGCAAATAACTGGGTGTGATGTTCCTGGTTTTCACAAACAGCTGCTTTCAAAAAGGGAAGAACATTACACTCCTAAAAAAATCCATTTATGAAAACATTCAACTCTGTGCTGACAAAATATAAGGCAATTGTACAAGGGTGAACATAGAGCTCATATACCACTGTTGGAATTCAGTAGGAAGACTAATGTGGTACTCAATTTATTGCTCTTTTCTTTTCTAGAGAGAATTAGAGAAAAGATTTGTCTTACCAAAAATAAGTAACAACATCCTTATACCAAGAACACTAACAATAAGAAAAAAAACCGAATGCCTCAGAACCCCACCTTGTTATAATCTGCCCATTTATACTGGCACTTTCCTGAGGATTTAAGTTTTGCTAGGGATGGAGATTTTCCCTCCTTTCCAACTCTTTCAGCCTAAATGAAAGTTTCTGGTCTTTGGAACTGTGTTCTTCATGATGGAAAGTCATTGTGCGATTTGCTTTCCCCTTGCTTTAAGGATTTGGGAATCTTTTTAATTTAAAAAATTTTTTATTTTAACTTTTTAAAAGATTTTTATATATTTATTTGACAGAGAGATAGAGAGCACAAGTAGGCAGAGTGGCAGGCAGAGGGAGAGAGAGAAGCAGGCTTTCCTCTGAGCAGGGAGCCCGATGCGGGGCTCGATCCCAGGACCCTGGGATCACGACCTGAGCCGAAGGCAGATGCTTAACTGACTGAGCCACCCAGCCGCCCCTGGGGATATTTTTTATAGAGTTAAAAAGGTGTTTTAACTCTGAGGACAATATATTTAAATGGAAAGTAAAATGGGCTTGGAGTCAAAATGTCAGTTTCAATCCTTATTCTTCTGCACAATAACCAAGTTGGGTAAGCCATTTAATTTATAAGCCTTGGTATTCTTACCTGCAAGATGAAGAAATTAAATGGCAAGATTAAATGAGGCAACCCACCTGCAACTGTACAACACATCACCTGAGTGAAGAATGGGTCGTCTGCAATTATTAGCAGACAAGATTGGCTTGATTGTCACTAAACCTTAGTTTCCTTCTCTTTGTTACACATCAGAATTCAGTATTTACTATTCCCCTTTGTCCCCGGGAATGTTTTGCTTCCTCATGTTCAGTATCTGATTTTTTTTTAAAGATTTATTTGCTTATTTTAGAGAGAGCGCACATGCGTGCATGCACAATTGGGAGGGGCAAAGGAAGAGGGAGAGAGAGAATCTCAAGCAGACGACCAGCTGAACGTGAAGCCTGATACAGGGCTCGATTTCATGACCCTGAGATCATGACCTGAGCCAAAACCTAGAGTTGGCAGCTTAATTGATTGCACCACCCAGGAGCACCTCAAAATCTAATTTTTAAAGTGACTTTTTCTTAATTTTAAAAGAAAAGGTCTAATTCTTTCCAATTTTGATACCCATTTTCCAGACCTTATCATTTTTCAGGAAGTAAAAAGACTTCTGCAATGTCTGTTTTCTCTTCTGGATATCCTATTCTATAACCCACTCAAACTGGCAATCCTGCTTTCTCGCATATGTATAGCATCAGCATATTTTGATGAACCAAGGGAAGTGCCCTCATTCCTGCAGTCTTGCCTGATGGATGGTTACAACTGGCTTCTACCCCGCCTCAGATTCTATGTTTCTGGTGTTAATACTCAAAGGAACACGCTCTGACCTATGTCCTAAGTGCTCTCTCTTACTTGGTCAGACTGCTATTTTCCCCCATTTAGTCATTCCTGCTCCTTCACTACTTACTGGACCTAATTTTAAAATGACTTACTTTATATTCTGCTTTTTTTTCCTTTTAACTTTAAATCATAGGTGCCTGCATTGAAAATTAACTTATTATTGTGTGCAAGTTTGGCCATGAAATAATACAGCTGAAAAGCCAAAGCATCAAGCTCAAGACACGTTTGGAAATGCAGTGAAACTCCACCATTTGGGACGGTCTCCGGGAGCAACTTCTAATGTAATAATATCCTCAACCTAAATGTTTTCTAGTTTTCTTTCATTTTATTACTTATTTACTCACATCTTTATTTAAAATAGGGTTATCTCACGTTATTGAACCAGAATTTGTTTTGAAGTCTTAACTACCAAGAGCAGAGTTAATAGATTCTTCTTTTTTAAAAAATGCTCTCTTACGATTTTGTATATAAATCTTATGACATTGTGGGGTGCCTGGGTGGCTCCATCAGTTGAGCAGCCGACTCTTTTTTATTTTTTAAAGATTTTATTTATTTATTTGACAGAGAGATAGAGAACACAAGTAGGCAGAGGGAGAGGGAGAAGCAGGAGCCCAATGCGGGACTCGATCCCAGGACCCTGGGATCATGACCTGAGCCGACGGCAGCCACTTAACCGACTGAGCCACCCAGGCACCTGAACAGCTGACTCTTGATTTTGGCTCAGGTCATGAGGTCAGGGGTGTGGGATCCAGCCCCATGTTGTCCTCCACACTCTGCAGGGAGTCTGCTTGAGATTCTTTCTCCCCCTCTCTAAAATAAATAAATACTTCTTTAAAAAAATAAAAAAATAAATCTTAGGACATTGTAATTGGCTAAGCTCTAGATTAGACTGTAAGTTCTTTCAGGGTAGGGATCATGCTTATTTTATTCCTTGCACTTACCACACCTGCTGGCATAGACCAAGCTGCATTAACTGAGTTATGGAATGAATGTGCTAACAGATCCATTAAATGAAAATTTTCTCCATGGATACTCAGACCTTATCTTAGAACAAGACTCAAATGAGAGATTGTATAAAAAAATGTTAAACAAAATACTTTGAAACTAAAATATATTCTTTTATTAATTTATTCAGCAAACATATTTTCATGTAGTGCTTAATATCATGTGCCAGGCTCAAACAAATTACTGATACATGAGTGGTTCTTAACTCTATCCTGTGACTAGTTTTGTAGAACTAAATTGTTTTTTTTTTATTCTTATGTTAATCCCCTACATTACATCATTAGTTTTAGATGTAGTGTTCCATGATTCGTTGTTTGTGCATAACACCCAGTGCTCCATGCAGAATGTGCCCTCCTCAATATCCACCACCAGGCTAATCCATCCTCCCACCCCCTCCCCTCTAGAACCCTCAGTTTGTTTTTCAGAGTCCATCGTCTCTCATGGTTCATCTACCCCTCCCGATTTCCCCCGCTTCATTCTTCCCCTCCTGCTACCTTCTTCTTCTTCTTCTTCTTTTTTTTTTTCTTAACATATATTGCATTATTTGTTTCATAGGTACAGATCTGAGATTCAACAGTCTTGCACAATTCACAGCGCTTACCAGAGCACATACCCTCCCCACTGTCTATCACCCAGTCACCCTATCCGTCCCACCCCACCCCCCACTCCAGCAACCCTCAGTTTGTTTCCTGCAGTTAAGAATTCCTCATATCAGTGAGATCATATGATACATGTCTTTCTCTGTTTGACTTATTTCGCTCAACATAATACCCTCCAGTTCCATCCACGTCGTTGCAAATGGCAAGATCTCATTGAACTAAATTGTTTTTTAAAGATTTATTTATTTGAGAGAGAGAGAGCACATGCATGAGCGCACAGGGGGAGGGGCAGAGGAAGAGAGAGAGAATCTCAAGCAGACTCACTGCTGAGCATGGAGCTAGACTTAGGGCTGGATCTCACAACCCTGAGATCATGACCTGGGCTGAAACCCAGAGTCCGAAGCTTAACCGACTGAGCCACCCAGGCGCCCCTAAATTTTGTTTTTGATAATTTTGTTCTGGGGTTTACATTCTACATGTCTATTGATATTTTCTTTTTTTTTTTAAGATTTTATTTATTTATTTGAGAGAGAGAGAATGAGAGAGAGCACATGAGAGGGGTTAGGGTCAGAGGGAGAAGCAGACTCCCTGCCAAGCAGGGAGCCCGATGCGGGACTCGATCCAGGGACTCCAGGATCATGACCTGAGCGGAAGGCAGTCGCTTAACCAACTGAGCCACCCACGCGCCCTCTATTGATATTTTCTATCTCTCACAATTTTCCTTACAGATCTTGATGACAGATTTCTACCTTCCTCTGAATTTTATTCCAGAATCTTGACTTTTTTAGAACTGAGCTTTTCTTTACCTTCCCTGAGTTTCACTTGCTATTAGCTACTTATTTGGTAAAGAAACTTCTGTTAGATTATTAATAGATACTAATAAGTTTATATGTTACTACTCTGTGACATAGTATTTGTATTTTTATCTCAGAATCAGCTCATTACCTTTTTCCCCATAATATTTCCTGATTCAGATAAAGTTTTTCCCCAGGTAAAATTGCTTTGTACTTTGTGCTTTGTATACATTATGTATGAAAAGGTAAAATTTGACACGTATTTCAAAAATTGTTTTATCCAGATGGTTAACTGTTATAAATATCTTCTCACCCAAAGGTGAAGTTTTTATCTGAAAGTATCCTAGTAAAAACTATTGACTTTTTAATTTTTTTATATTATTTTATTTTTTCCTCAACAAAACAAGCCCCCAAGGACCTTTAAAAAATTTTTTAATTCAATTAATTAATATATAGTGTATTATTAATTTCAGAGGTAAGTTCAGTGATTCATCAGTTGTATATAACACCCAGTGCTCATTATATCAAGTGCCCTCCTTAATGCCCATCACTCAGTTACACTTTCCCTCTACCCCTCCTCCCCTCCAGCAAACCTATAGTTTGTTCCCTATGATTAAGTCTCTTATGGTTTGTCTCCCTCTCTGATTTCATCTTGTTTTATTTTTCCCCTCCCTTCCCCTATGCTCCTCTGTTTTGTTTCTTAAATTCCACATATGAGTGAGATCATATGATAATTGTCTTTCTCTGACTGACTTAATTTTGCTTAGCATAATACCCTCTAGTTCCATCCAACTTTTAAAAAAATATAAACACAGAGTAAAGTTGTAGGAATCTTTTGGTAAAAAAGTGACTAGAAGGTAAAAGTCATGTTTGCTTGGACAACTTTTGAAAGGGGGTCAAAGAAGAGAAAAAGAAAATAAAAAATCTGTGGAACTATTTTTCTAAATTAAAAATAGTAGACAGGCAAAAGATTCTAAAATATAATGTTTTTATATGCTAAGAAGTAAGATATAGAGTGCCATAGAGCTAAATATAAACCTCAAATATGCATGCAGATTTTAAAGGTGTCTTTTTAGGATGCAAATGGCTTGAATGATCTTCCAGGACTGTGGCAAATAACAGAACTCAACGCTTCTCCTTCCTCCTCTTACCAGTTCAACCTAGCAGACAAAGAATTCAAACTCCTGTTCATGGTGATTTAATTTACGTCTCAGCAAAGGGCCCTGGTTAAATCTGTAAACCTTTTCTCATTTCTACAAGGTCCCATTGGAGTTCTACACATGCTCTGGTCTTAGGGCCCAAATCAGTGCAACTATGTGGGGCCTTTCATCTGCTCCAGGTGGTGGTTTTTCTCCCCACTTGTCTGATGAGAAGTTAAAAATTACCTTCCCTGTAACTGAGACCACACAAGTTGAACTTTTTGACATTTCTTCAAGACATATATACTGTTCCCGTTTCTGAAACCACTAACCCTTGAGTCTCCTTTCAGCAACACTGTGCATGTTGCTGGAAATTGCAGTGGCCAGTCAAGAGTGAGACAAGAACTTGTCCTCTCTAGCATTTCTTTAGAATGTCTTCACAGGGACTAGAGATTATTTATGCAATGGGCTGTTTCAAAAAAACGTGGGATAGAAAGAATGGGAAGTAGCCTTTTCTTGGTAGAATTGCAGTGTAATTGCTTCTGGAATTAGTAATAATGATGAATTGTTACACAATGATGGGGAAGTTCTGAGTGGGTGACCCAGAGAGACATGGAGGCTGGATTTTGCGCTGCTCCAGTTGCTCATCTTGTTTATTTCCCCTGGCTGTGATCACTGCTGGAAAATATTGAGCAGAAAGGAATCATTTTAAATAATAATCTCAATCCTCATCTGGGTCTTCTGTTTTGTCATGCACTCACTTTCCCAAAATCTGTGCTATGTCACGTGTTCATATTTCACACACAAAAATAAAATTACTTCACGGAAATTCTACATCAATTCATTATTTTTTTTTAAAGATTTTTTTTATTTATTTGACAGAGAGAGATACAGCGAGAGAGGGAACACAAGCAGCAGGAGTGGGAGAGGGAGAAGCAGGCTTCCCGCGGAGCAGGGAGCCCGATGCGGGACTCGATCCCAGGACCCTGGGATCATGACCTGAGCCGAAGGCAGACGCTTAACGACTGAGCCACCCAGGTGCCCTACATCAATTCATTATTGAACTCTACATCACAAATCTAAAAAACTCTTTTTAGTCCTCATCTCATTTGATATGTCAAATCATTTGACACATGGATTCTTTTTTTTTTGTTGTTCCTAATACTTTCTTTTCTTGACTATAGGGCCTCACTCTCCAAGATTTTCTCAAGGTATCTGAGGATTCCTTCTCTGTTTCTCTGGAAAACTCTTTCTTCCCTGTCCCATCATTCCATGTTGGAGTTTCTTGGATGTTCATCACTACCCATGCTCTCAGGGTAAGTGATCTCTTTGATTTTTACGTCCCTCAATTGCCAGCTAAACACTTCAAAACTTACATCTCCAGTCTAGTTTGCTTCTCCACAATTCTTAATTGCGTGTATATTGCTTTCTCATTGCTTCCTCCTGGATGTTTCCAAGAGACTTCAACTGTCACTTCTAACTTACTGCCTTTCATTCCGGTTTTACTCCAGTATTCCTTACCATAGTTAATGACAACCTTATTGGTTGTTCAGTCCATCACCTTGAATCCTCTCACCCCTCATCATCAACCATCAAAGTTTATCTTTTAGACTACCAGTGTGTATTTTGCCCATATCCACTTGTTTTCTTCTTCTTCTTCTTCTATTCTTGGGTCTCAGGTAGATACAGTTGAATCAGTGATAATCCTTGGGCTATGGCACATTGTTATTATTAATACATATATACATCTTATTTATTTATTTAGTCAGTCATTTTTTTAAAAGAAGATTTTATTTCTTTATTTGACAGAGAGAGAGCACAAGTAGGTAGAGTGGTAGGCAGAGGGAGATGGAGAAGCAGGGTCCCCGCTGAGCAGGGAGCCAGACATGGGGCTCAATCCCAGGACTCTGGGATCATGACCTGAGCCGAAGGCTGATGCTTAACCAACTGAGCCACCCAGGCACCCCAGTGATTTTCTTATATACCAAATCTTAGTGATATAATGATTGTATATTTTTCTGAAGGCTGTTTCATGTAATTTTGTCCTCCTTCTGCTACACAGGTGGTTCTTCCAGTGCTTGGATACAATAGTCAGTACCTGAAGAACAAAGTTGGGCAGTGGTACCAGGAAATACTTAGCAGAGATGGACTACAGACATGTAGGTTTGAAGTACCGACTCTGAAACTCAAGACTGAGATGAGAATTGAATAAGAATAATTGAACACAGAAGAACCCACCACCACATCCCATCCTCCACACCATATGTCATTCTTACTGACCACAATAAGAGTCTCCTATCTGGCATTATTACATCTACCTTTGCCCTTTTGCAAGTTCTTTTTAAAACATAGCCAGAGTAATTGTTGAAAACAGAAATCTGATCATATTACTACTTGTTTGCAACCACTCAGCATCTTCTTTATGCCTTTAATGAAAAATTCTTAACATGGCCTGAAGTCTTTCATGAGATCTGTTTCTGCCCTACCTCTGAACTCATCAAATGCCAATGTCATCCTGTTTCTTTATTGCGATTATACTGGCTTATTAGTTCCTGCAGTGCATCAGTCTATTTCTTACCTCCTGGACTTTCAAAATGCTTTTCCTTCTGCCTGGAAAATCTTCTACTTTTCCATTATAGCTGTCTAACTGATCCTTTGGAGCTCAACTTAAAGGACACTGTTCCTGGGTGTCATACAAATCCTTTAGAATTGTTTGCAGGATGTTAAGTCCCCTTGCTATGCTCCTGCCCTCTACCTATTATGTTTCTGTCTACCATTCCTCCTAGACTGTATGCATGAATGAATTAATTTCTAATGTATTCCAAGAAACTAACAAAGTACTTGGTACAAATAACATTTAAATATATTTGTTTACTAAATGCAAAAATATAAAATATGGAATAGAAGCCATATTAAACTGAGTTCAGTTGGATGAAAGGAAAGCAAATTGTGAGTATGAACTGCTTTTTACCAAATAAATTATAAAAGGGAAAAGCTTGAGTTGCAAGTCTATGCTAAAGAATATTGGGAAACTCAAATATCAAATGCTGAGGGTATTGAGTACAACATGAAATCTAAGCTCCCGGGGATAAAATCAGAGACCAGATTGAGAGCAAAAAGTTTCTATTACAGGAGATGTGGAGAAAGAGCAAGAAAAGATTGCAAACAAGGAGAAAAGTCAGTGTGGGATTATCCATAACTTGTAATTCAAAAGCTGTTCTGTACATAGGGTGTAGTTGTGTTTGACTAGCTTAAAGAACAAAGTAAAGGCTAAGAAAATGATAATTTTCAGGAGCCCATAAAGGTATAGCAGCACTTATGATGTTACTTTGTAGAGAATAAACAATTTAGACTCAATAGGGGAGTAATACAGGCTAGTTATAAACCATAAAACTGTGATATTAGATAGCTTAGCCATGGCAACTGTTAGGGTAAAGAGAAAGATATCCAGTCTCTGACTGGTAGTAAAACAGTATGCAATATCTTGCTTCTGTCTCCTACATGTTGCTTGAAGCACTCATGATCTGGAGAGGTAATCAAGATGGTAAGTGAAGCATAAATAGAGCATCTGAAACAGATTACTGGAATTACTTTGGTCCATGGCAAAGGCTGTCACAAGGCCAGAGAAAAGCAGAAGTCCAATTACTAGAATTGGGGAAAAAATATCAGAGTATGATGGAATCAAAGCCAACTATTAGCCAATAAGCAGCCTCTGACGAACTACTCATATGCCACATGCACATTTTATATGTTCAATGTAAATGATGAGTTTGCAAATGTGTAGTTTAAATTTGTACTCAGTATGCTGGAGTGTTAAGCAAAAATAATCTGAGAACAAGGGCAATATTGAGTGAGGGCCAAGAGCATAGAGGAGTCAGAAGACATTGCACTCTGGGGTTTGAAGGGAAAAAAAAAAATCAGATACAAGAGGTGAAGAACTTCCCAGAAAGGCTAAAAAATAATACCTGAAGAATCTGAAACCAAAGGAGTTTTGGCATTCTGTCACAAAGGATATTCAGGTGTGGCCATTCTCTATAAACTGCAACGAAGACTAAACAATTAATGTGACTGCTTATTCAGTGATTGGTAGAACCTAAAGAAAGGGAAAGTTGAACTTGAGCTTGCTCAGCTCTATGGAGACTGTATCTTAGACACATTAGGAAGAGAACACAGATATTCTCTATGGGTGAGTGGTGGAAGATGAAGGAAAAAGCATGAATTTTTTCCTGCTTTGTATAATCATACTATAAACCTGCAATTTATATGTAGCGACTTTAAAAACAGCAGTAAAGCTTATTTCATTATAAACCACTAGGTGAAGCTAATGACTTCATTTATAGAAAGGACACAATGAGAATATGGGCACAGTGGCTTTACTAATAAGCCCCAAATCTGTTTCAAAATTCAAAAGAAGTTCCAAAATCTGGTACCACCCTCCTTCTCATTTCTCTTCCTTCTTCTATCTGCCATGCACAGGCCTGTATAAAAATGTCACAGATTTCCTACCAAATTATGTTCTAATTTCCAGATCCATTTACATTTTTGTACATATCTAATTCCCCTAAACCTGACTCTCACTGGAGGGTTTGCCCTGCCCCATGAATTGTTGTAAACCTGGAATATGGGGCTGACTTTTTCCTTTCCTTTATCTTCCACTAATAATTGCTCATTAAATTTCCTAAACAGCTGTATTGAGGGATAATTGATATACGCTAAGCTGTATGTACATGCTTAAAGTATTCAATTTTTTAGTTTTGATATAGGTGTATACCTGAAACCATCAACACAAAAAAGACAATGAACGCATCACTTGCTCCAAAAAGTTTCATCATAATTACCCGCTATTGTAATCCCTCCTTTCCACCCTTCCCAATCCATCTCTAAGTAACCACTGCTTCCGGTCACAAGAGATGGGTTTGTGTTTTCCCGAATTCTATAGAAGTAGAATCACAAAGTATGATTCATTCCTGCTGTAACATGTGTCAGTAGTTCATTCCACTGCTTGTTAACCCATTCACCAGTTGAAAGACCTTTGGTTTATTTCTAGTTTTTGTCTATTACAAATTAAACTGGCATAAATATTCATGCACAAATCATTACATGGACATATGTTACCATTTCTCTTAAGTAAAAACTTAAGAATTTGTTTTATGTGTTTTTAAAAAAAACTGTCAAACTGTTTTTAAAAGTGGTTGCATCATTTAAATTCCCTGTAAGACTATATGACAGTTCCAGTTCCTCAGGATTCTCAACATGTGGTATAGTCAGTCTTTGTAGTTTTACACATTCTAATAAGTAAGTTTTATCTCATTGTGGATTTCTCACTTGCATTTCCTTAGGGACTAATGATGTTGATAATCACTCCATTGCTTATTCACCATCCTGTACATTCCTCAGTGAAGTGTCTGTACAAAATTCTTGTATTATTTTTTAGATGAGGCTGGTTGTTTTCATAGTATTGAGTTTTGAGAATTTTGTATAAATTCTGAATATAAGTCCTTTATCAAATACATGATTTGCAAGTATTTTCTCTCTCAGTCTGTGGCTTGGCTTTCATTCTTTTGTGATTTTGAAGAGCAGGATTTAAAAATTTTGATGCTATCCAATTTATCAAATTGTTATTTTATGACTTATGCTTTTGGTATTAGAAAATCTTTTTTTTTTTTTAAGATTTTTTTTAATTCATTCATTCGAGACACAGAGATACAGAAAGAGAGAGAACATGAGCAGGGAGAGAAGCAGAGGGAGGGGGAGAAGCAGGCCCCCCACTGAGCAGGGAGCCCGACGCGGAGCTCGATCCCAGGACCCTGGGATCATGACCTGAGCCAAAGGCAGACGCTTAACCATCTGAGCCACCCAGGCACCCCTAGTATTAGAAAATCTTTGTGGAACCTAAGGTCACAGAGATTTTCTCCTCTGTTTTCTTTGAAAAGTTTTATAGTTTTAGGTCTTCAATTTATGCTTCTGATCCATTTTGAGTTAATTTTTGTATTATATGATGTAAGGATTGAAATTCATCTTACTTCACTAATTGGGAGCTAGAATGAACCAATGATAAAGCAAAGCAAAACCAAAAACAAAGCAGGGGGCCCGAGTTGGGCCAGTAGAAAGGTACAGGGAAAGAAATGATGGGAACAAAAAAAGAAAAAAATTCACAAGAGAAAATCTTTTATCCATAAGTCAGACCCTGAACAACCCTTCTCATCCCCTCAAAATTCCTAAATCTCAATGCTCTAAAAACTCAGAGAGCACTAATTACTGAAAACCTAACATCCTTCCTTTAAAAAGTCTTCTGAAAAAGCAGTAGGCTACTGTAGTGATTTTGTTAGTGCCGAGGACCAGCATTCTTTAAAGGTCACTATGATTTTAGAAGCTGGTTGGGCTTCTTCAACCCTATATCTCACCTTCAGAAGTGTCTCTTATAGAAAGGACCCCATGTCAGAATAATCGACTCTCTCCCAGGCCCACAAAATACAGCAACAAAGACCGCCCCCCAAAATCAGACTTTCCATTAATAAATAAGGAATCTTCAGGTTTCACAACACAACCCACACATACAAAGTGCAAATTTCTGGGACTTTTCTCACTGATACAGAGCCCTGTCCTATTATGTTCAGAGAAACCATGTAGACAGCGGCCCCCTCCTGTTGGGAGCCTGCTTCCAAGCAAATGAGCACCACTGCGACCTAACTAGAGATACTGGGAAGGGACTAAAGTGCCAGAGACACAGAGGAGGGGGGTGGTCCTCATGAATCTTTCCTTTCCAAAACCCAGCAGGGAATGGAGGATATGGGGGTGAGTGAGAGAGGTAGGCATGCAGTTTTAACAGCTCACCCTGCTAAGGGGTCTAAAGTGCCAAGTCAAGCTGCTGGTGACCTCCAGAAATTAGAACTGTAGGATACACTGGGGGTAAGTGTGCTGCAGTGGGAAGAAGCCAGAACCATAGGGTAGCAGTGAAGAAGGGGTTTAGAGGACAGTAATATACTATCAAGAGCTAAAAGCTGACCCAGAACACATCAAAGTTACAGGTTGGAGAGGAATCTGCTGGTTCTTTTCTTTTTCTAAGGTGACAATTGGTGTCATTTATTTGTCATGTCTTTTTTTAATATAAGAGTTTAGTGCTATAAATTTCCCCTTACATAGTGTTTTAGTGACATCCCATAAAGGTTGATATGTTTTATTTTCATTTTTATTTATTCTTAAGTATTTTTTAATTCCCTTTTTGATTTCTTCTTTGACCATTGGATTATTAAAAGTGAGCTATTTAGTTTCCAGATATTTAGTTTTCCGAGATATTTTTATTGATTTCTAATTTCAGTCCATTGGTTTTTTTTTTTGAAGATTTATTTATTTTAGAGAGAGAGCGAGAGCAGGGTGTGGGGTTGGGGAGGGGGGCAAAGGGAGAGGAAGACAAGCAGACTCACTGTTGAGAGGTGAGCCTGACTTAGGCCTGGATCCCAGGACCCTCAGATCATGACCAGAGCCAAAATCAAGAGTCGGACGCTTAATCGACTGAGCCACTCACAGGCCCCTAATTTCATTCCATTGTGATCAGAGACAATATTTCGTATGATTTGAATTACTTTAAATGTGTTGAGAATTCTTATATGTCCAGAAATATCATCTTAGGAAATATTTTGCATGCACTTGAAAAGAATGTATATTCTCTTGTTACTGAATAAACTGTTCTCTACATGTTCATCAGGTTAAGTTGACTGATAATTTTGCTTCATTCTACTATCTTCTTACTGATTTCCTGCCTAGTTGTTCTATCAGTTATTGAGAGAGAGATAGAAATTTCCTACCGTAATTATGGATTTGATATTTTGCCTTGCAGTTCTCTAAGTTTTTGCTTCATGGGTTTTGAAGCTCTCATGTTAATTTCATAAACATTTAGGATTGATATGCACTCTTGATAAATGGACTCATTTACCATTGTGAAATGGTTTTCTTTGTCACTGAAATCAACATTCACTGATTTTAATATAGCCACTCTGCCTTTCTTTTCATTGATGTTAGCATGGAATATCTTTTTTCATTATTTTCATAGCCTATTTTTTTCTTTATATTATTTAGGCATCATATAGTTGAATTGTGTTTTTAATTCAAGCTGCTAATTTATGCCTTTTAATTGGGTATGCCTAGACCATTTGCATTTAATGTAATTATAAATATAGTTGAGTCCAAATCTATTATCTTGCTCTTTGTTTTCTATTTGTCCAATCTATTCTTTGTTCCTTTTTTTCTCTCTTTATCACTTCTTTTGGATTAAATACCTTTGATTCCACTTAATCTACTTTGTTGGTTTACTAGCTACCACTCTTTGTTTTGTTATTCTAGTGGCTTCTTTAGGTTTATAGTATACAATGTAGCTCATCATAGTCTACCTTCAAAAGATATTTTGCCACTTTATATATATAGTACATAATTTTATAATAATATTCTTCCATTTGTCTACTTATCTTTGTTTTTATTGTTATGATCTTTTCTTATTTATTTTTTTTAGGGGGGGAGCAGAGGGTGAGGGAGAGAGAGAATCTTAAGCAGGCTCCACACTTGAACATGGGGTTTGATCTCATGAAAATAAGATCATGACCTGAGCTGACTACAATAGTCAGATGCTTAACCGACTGAGCCACCCAGGTGCCTCTCTTTTTAGTTATAACATGTCATTTATGTAATTTAAAAACACAAGCAAGCAAAACTCATTTTACAAGGCTGCATGTATGCATATTTGAGGATCTGCATCAAATACTGGAGTGTTTGTCCATGACAGGGGCTGGGAGAGAAAAGGGTGCAGGCAGCAGGATTGAAGGGCAAAGGGAAAAAATGAAAGTCACAAGAAATAACAAATAGAGGAGTCATATATTCAACTTGCTGAAAAAGAAGACACTCTTCCTATCCTTGGTATATTAAGGCTAGCAAGTAAGATGAACAATAATTATAAAAAGTACAAGTTATAATTTTCAAAGTACAGGCTATATGATAGACAAATAATGACAGTAAATGTTTTTCAAAATTGGAGTATCAAAAAGATGTTTTTGTGTGTGTGTTTTTTAGAGATTTATTTATTTTAGAGAGAGAGAGAGAGAGAGAGCAAGTGGGGGGAGGGGCAGAGGGCAAGAATCTTCAAGCAGACTCCCCACTGAGCACAGAGCCCAATGCAAGGGGCTCAGTCTTACCACCCTCAGATCATGACCTGAGCTGAAACCAAGAGTCGGATGCTTACCCAACACCATCACCCAGGCACCCCAAGATGTTTTGTGTTTTACATTTTATCTTGGTAGCAATATTGAGGATGATTGGAGGCAGGGGTGGTAATAGAAAGGAGGGCAAGAGTAAAATGCAGTGAAAGTAGAATGTTATTTTTTAAATCTACTAAGAGTATAAGAAGAGCCTAATTGAAAAAAAAATAGTAGGCAAATGGAAGGAATAGACCAGTGCAAAATTCAAAAGAGAAAAATCTTTTTTTTTTAAGATTTTATTTATTTATTTGAGAGAGAGAACGAAATAGAGAGAGAGCATGAAAGGGGGGAGGGTCAGAGGGAGAAGCAGACTCCCTGCTGAGCAGGGAGCCCGATGCGGGACTCAATCCCGGGACTCCAGGATCATGACCTGAGCCGAAGGCAGTCGCTCAACCAACTCAGCCACCCAGGTGCCCCCAAAAGAGAAAAATCTTAGTGAGCAAAAAATTTCTGCTTCCATTAAGAATGAAGAAAAAGGAAGTGCATTTATTCTCCCACCAGAAATAAGTGAAAAACAGACAAAATAGGTGAAACGACAATTTTCAAGACACTGAATATCAGGCAACAAAGGACAGTGATCCATGAGAGATGAGAAACTAACAGGTTAAGTCCAATGATTGCTCTAGTTTATTGCCTTGAAAGAGTTTCCTTGCCAAGGAGTAGGCCTTTATAATATAAAGTTCAAATTCTTTAGCATGGTACAGGATGCCCTTCTTCATGTAAACTTAATGTTGCAGTTTAGCTCTGAAACAATAACAGCATTATCAACAACATTTGTCACAGTAACAAAAAAATAGGTATTATCAAGTGCCTACCCTTTGGCAAGGGCTGGTGGATGTCTTGTTGAAAAAGAAGACATGCTTCCTATCCTTGGTGTTTTAAGACCAGCTAGTAAGATGAACAATAAATAATTATAAAAAGTATGAGTTATAATCTTCAAAGCACAGGTTACTGTGAGTGCACATTTTCCTGAATAATTCAAGGTTAAGGTTATTTTTCCCAGTGAAGTGGTGTTTAACGAAGAAATGAAAGCTAGATGAGTAAGGGTTAGCTCTGGAAAGACAGTGGCGGGAAGCAATACACACAGAAGGAACAATGTGTGTAAGAGGTTAGTTATGTCCAAGAAATGGAAAGAAGCCAGCATGCCCTTGTTGACCCGATTGTAGTATCTCCTTGCAAGACTGGAGATGCTTCTTAAACTCCCCTATTCTGGCACACCACTTATACCTGAGAATATTTATGCCATCATGGACCATCAAATTTCCATGTTTTCATATGGCTGTATTGTTTTGTATGTGTCATTTCTTATGCCTTAAATCCCTTTATCCTTTTTCTTTGGGGCAGAGCCCTTCTCATATTTTAGGACACAATTTGAGCATCTTCTCACAGAAAAGAGTTTTCTGACAGTTCATTCCTGTCTCGCAGTTGATATGATCATTTTTTTCTCTATTTTTCACCCTGTGCTTTGAACCTCTGTTTATTATTGTTAACATATATTTTTCTCTCACTTGAATTTGAGTTATTTAGAGCTAAAGTTATGTCTTATAAATTTGTATTGCACCATTTGTAGAATCTGTAATGGTCATGGCTAATTTTATTCATCTCATTAGAAAAGAAAAAGCAAGTGCTGTCCGTAGACAGTCTACAGATTTATTCATTTGGTACATTTGATTATGGTAATAGTATTACAAGTGACTATAGTGATAAAATATTATTAAATTATGCTTTGCTTCTTTCACTTTAGTTTTTTGACATAACTACATAATGATTGTCATTCTTGTTTCTATTAGTCCAAAACAAAGTACTGAAATCTAAATATTCATTTCAATAGCAATCGGACATGAGTTAATATTTCCCCTTAATTTTTATAAATCTGTAGTAAATGTTTCTCAATTTCTTTTGGCTGTTTCATGTCCCATATTGAAGAAAACATGAGCATGAAAGGGAACCTCAGTTTATGAATGACTTCCCTTTTTTCACTGACTGACTCCACCTCCATTATGTAGCCTTTCTGGTTGTTTTGTTTTGTTTTGTTTTGTTTTGTGGAAGTGAGATGATTTTTAGAAGTCTTAGTGGTCCTCCTCTTTAGCAGAACATTTCTAAGGAAAAATACAAGAAGATTTAGAAATCATTAAAACTTTGGACTGGACAAACTCAGAATGGTCCCATATGGAAACTCTGGATCTGCAGGTAAACATTTCTCATTTAGTCTACATTTGCCTTTTAATATAGTATAAAGTTAACAGTCGATGGATCTTATTTAATAGTGATTGGCACTGGGAGAGTAAGGAATGGGAAATGGGCATTAAGCTTTTATGGCAGTAACTTTTATCTGCCATAGATTCAGAATTGAAGATGGGGGATAAAGATTTGATTTGGCATAAAAAAAGATTAGATTTGGCATCAATTTTGTAAAACTGCTGAGGTGAAATTAAGAAAGGAGCTGAAACAAACTGAACTGTATTGAGTAGGACAACAATAATTGTTAGAAAACATAGATCATACAGGAATGAATATTGATTTCAAGTTGATCACATAGGGAAATTTAGAATAGCATCCTGAATGTTGAAATCTACTTCATGATTTACATGGATGTGTTAAACTCATTTAGCATTTTTTATTTTTTTCAGAGCTTATTTTTTTAAAGTATTTTATTTCTTTATTTGAGAGAGAGAGAACAAGCAGTGGGAGAGGGAGAAGCAGACTCTCTGTTGAGCAGGAAGCCCAATTTGGGACTGGCTCCCAGGACCCCAGGATCATGACCTGAGCCGAAGGCCAATGCTTAACCAACTGAACCACCGAGGGGCTCTTTATTCAAAGCTTTTTAATCATAGTATAGCATATCACATGAAAGCACAAGTCCTAAGTGCACAGTTCAGTGACTTATCCCAAAGTACATGCTCCTGTGTGGCTACCAACGCATTCTTGCTTTTACATGAGTGTCGGGTTAGAGTAAGAATAAGAAGTGAGAGTAATGAAAGCTGTAGAGCTTTATGCTCTATCTAGGGATAAGATCTAGTATTTTGATTTTTCAGATAGAAACATTGTAACTTTATTCCATCAATGTTCAGCTACCATTTAGCAGGTACTGTGCCAGGTACTGGTGAAGTAGTGCTGAGGCTGATACATAGAATCCATTCCCTCCTGGAGCTTACCACCTAACCATCTGGGTCCAGTGGGCTTGGAGACAGGGACCTCAGTAGTTGACTTTCGTTCTGTGCCCCTGCTAAGCTTCATCGATGCTTTTGCGATTTTCCAGGTTTTAAGGTCTGCTCTTGAAATTCTTTTCCATCCACAACTTCCTCCTTCTTACTCACCCCTAGGTCACCTCTAAAATGAACATTTCCAAAGCTATTTCACTGAGACTACATGGTCCTGGGTATGAAGGTTTCCTGTCCACCTTGCCTTTTAGAAGGAAGGGTTCTTTGTCTTGGTTCGATTTCCCTTGTTAACCTCAAATCTCTGAAATTATCTGTCTTCTCCAAACTCTCTTTTTTGGGAAGGCAATACTTTTGTCCTTTTTCTTTTCTTCTTTTTTTTCTTTTTTCACAGACTGTAGAAGATGTTTCATCCTCTTTAGCCCCTCCACTGTGGCTGTGGTCTCAGTTCTCAGTGCCTGTTTGATCACCAGTTCTCTCGGTGAGTGCTTTGTCAAATGCAAATAATTCTCCTGAAGGCTCAACAGCATTTAAAAACATGCTTCATGATTTCAAAGGATCAGATATTAAAAGCACAAAGTAAGATCCTAACCATGTGACACCAAAATATGAACAAAATAGCATGGTTCCCCCAAAATAAAATTAACTTTCACAGGAAAAAAAATGTGCATTTTGCTTAAAGATTTAAAATAATGTCTACCTAAAAAATAGGGAACAATACAGAAGAGGAAAAACCTCAGAATTATTGGGATGAAATGGAATTTGAGGAACACTTTAATAAAATCAAATGCCAAAGTTTACCTTAAAATGTATTGAGGGAGGCCAGATAGATATCAGTGAGACCACAGGTTCCTATGTTAGTTAAAGTAATCATAGGATGGTAGCTGAGACATTTGGGGGGCGGATGGTTTGGGGGAGGGAGAGGGATTTTTTTCATGATAGGAGATATAGGAAAATATCTCCATCTCAACTTCCACTTAAGTAGAAAAGTTTCAGCCAGATTTCAACTAGTATTTTAAGAATTCTTGGTGTTTTCCATATATGTGTGTAATGGGCGTTAAATTCCTTAAGACTGGTCTCTTCATCCTCATCATGAGCCTTCTTTCTATCAATCTTACGAACTTGGAGAAACTTACATAGCTCATACCTATAAAATTTTGTAATATATTATTTACATAGTAAACTCTCTGTGGAGATTATATAAATCGACATTATAAAGAATCTCACAATTGCGTTACTTAGCTTAACTGGTTTTATGTCCTTGCTTCATCTGAAGCCTGTGATGCTGATATTTGTACTTGCATTCCCATGAAATAGCATTCTTCTATTGTACCATGGATGAGTCCAGAATGTTTCTCAAATTTGACTTTGAAAAATAAGTAATCTAAGGAATAATAATTCTCCACTTGCTCTGGATCCCGACCAATCGCTGCCTTTACACATTGTTGCAGGGGGAACAGAGAAGGAGCTGAGGCTAACTGATGGTGAAGACAAGTGCACCGGGAGAGTGGAGGTGAAAGTCCAGGAGGAATGGGGAACTGTGTGTAATAATGGCTGGGGCATGGATGAGGTCTCTGTGGTTTGCAGGCAGCTGGGATGTCCCACTGCTATCAAAGCCACTGGATGGGCTAATTCCAGGCCAGGCTCTGGACACATTTGGATGGATCATGTTTCTTGTGGAGGGAATGAATCTGCTCTCTGGGACTGCAAACATGATGGATGGGGAAAGCATAACTGCACTCATCAACAAGATGTTGGAGTAACCTGCTCAGGTAGGACTTACAAAAGTCAAAGCCTCAACATGAAATGCTTTTGGGGGGGGGGTGGTATGTAGATGGGTTAAAAATGAAAAGGAGCCAGTTTTCTGTAAGTCATCTCGTTCATATATAAAATCACCCAATCTATTGCTAAAGACCAGAAGATGCATGACAAACCCCATTAAAAAATCAAAAGAGATTCTGAATACCACAATCAATAAGGAAGTGACCAGCCTCAATTTTACAGTCAGTAATCTTACTATAAGTCTCTACTCCTACATAAAAGTATGATATCTAAGTGAATTCTTTGTCCTCTTTCTCAGTAATGTGCTGCTTTTGTGCATTGACCTTTCTGTCCATTCACTGATATTCAACTTACTGAATCGAGATATAAATATTCCTAGCACTAATCCTTTGTTGGAGGAAGGATGTTTTGCCAAGTATAATTGCTTTTTCCAGTGTATAATGCTGTTCATTTTATTTAATGGTGGTTTGTTGTGGGTTTTTTAAAAGATTTATTTATTTATTTCATTTGAGAGAGAGAGAGAGAGAGCTGGGGGAAGGGCAGAGGGAGAAGGAGAGAGAGAGAATATAAAGAGAATTCTCAAACAGACTCCCCACTGAGCATGGAGCTCAACACAGGGTCGATCTCAGATCATGACCTGAGACGAAATCAAGTCAGATGCCTAATCAACTGAGCCACCCAGATGCCCCATGGTGGTTTTGATTTATAAAACATTTCATAAATTGTATCTCAGTTGACCTTACAATAACTCAGAAAGTTCTGCGCCAGACCTTTCTGCTGTAAATCCCAGGGTCATATTTATGACCCAATTCAGATTCTTGGGCTTCCCATTTCTCCTTGTTCATTTCACTGGCCTCTCTCTCCTAGCCTCTTTCTTGGAGACCATCTCCTCCATGGGACTGATTTTTAGAAAGGACTAATCTCTCTCCAGGCATTGGGGTGTATTGAGAACAACACAGGCTAGTATCTAGAAAAATGCGGGGGGTGCCTGGGTGGCTCAGTCGTTAAGCATCTGCCTTCGGCTCAGGTCATGATCCAAGGGTCCTGGGATCAAGCCCCACATTGGGTTCCTCGCTCTGCAGGAGGCCTGCTTTTCCCTCTCCCACTCCCCCTGCTTGTGTTCCCTCTCTTGCTGTATCTATTTCTGTCAAATGAATAAATAAAATCTTAAAAAAAAAAAAAGAAAAAAGAAAAATGCGGGACTAAATTCCAACTCAGCTGCTCATGAATGTTATTTTGAGCAAGTTGTTAAACTTTTCTAAACTTTAGTTTCTGAAAACTCAGTGCTTTAATACATGTAGAGCTCTACTTTTTCCTTTTTCCTTCCTTCCATCCTTGCACTCCCCACTCCTCCTTTTCCTCTTCCTCCTCCCACTCCTCCCCCTCCTCCCTCTTCTTGTCTTTTATTGTTAATCATTACAGGGGAAAGATAGGGAATAACAATAGTAACATTTACATGGAGCATCTACAGCAAAGTTAAAAATCCTAATAAATCTTGCCAGGCTCAGGGATTCTGGGTGGCTCAGTCAGTCGAGCGTCAGACCTTTGATTTTGGTTCAGGTCATGATCTTGGGGTGGTGGTATTGAGCCTCGGTCTGGCTACACATTCAGCACAGAGTCTGCTTGTCTCTCTCCCTCTGCTCCTCCCTACTCTCTCTCTCTCTCTCAAATAAACGAATACATAAAATCTTAAAAAAAACAACTCTTGCCAGACTCTTAGCTGTTTAAGCTAAGACATCAGTGTAGCACTTTTAACTCTTGTTTTCTGTTTTTTCATAATTAAGGATAGAATTAATCAAATTTGCTTTTTGAAGTTTATACAGTGAATGCTCCAACTGGTACATGCCTAGTCGCCCATGGACTCCCTAGTTCCATGAGGTTTCAGAGGCTATATTCTGAGATTTCCCCAACCTGACTAATGCTCAATCCTTAGAACCTCTACCTGTTGGGAGGTTATGTTATCATCACACGCGCAGGGACAATATAGTATAACAGTCAGGAGAATAAAGGCTGGTGTTAGACTGCTTTTTCTTTTAACCTCCTGACTCTACTGTTTTCTAGGTGTATGATCCTGTGACAATTAGGCAAACTGAGAATGCTTATCTGTGAAGTAGGGATAGTGGGAATAACACGTAATGCTCAATGTTGTAAAGATTGATAGCTTAGGTGATACACTTGGAACATAAGATGCATATTTTAATTGTGAACTACTACTTTTATGATTATTAATTGTCCAGAATAAAAAATCCTGTTAAGTAGAAGTCTTTGCCTGGTATTTAGAGCTTCTAAAAGTGAATCCCTTTTTCAAAAAGAGAGCCTCTAAAAATTTTGTTCAAGCCCAAACAGTTTTTTTTTTTTCATGTGATGTGTCCCCAGATTTCATCCCAAATCTCCTTTTCTTGGGTATTTTAGTCCTCATAGAAAATCTAGGGAAGAGTGTATAGAGAGAATTTCCTTTATGAAAGAGCTGTTCTTTGCTAAAAATGGTACCAGATGCTTTGGGGGAGGGGAAGCTTTGATTCAAACAGGAGATTGGTAAGAAATGAATTATTTTGACTTATTTTTTCTTTAATTTTTATTAATTTGGTATACCATAGGATGCTTTTGCAAACTATTGTGAATGCTTAGGCATTTTTATTTTCCCCTTTTTCCTGTTTTCTAATTTTATATTTGACTTCAGGTAATTCTTCATGCTCTGAACTGTAGATAATAAAGACAGATTAAAATAAAGATTTTAAATGTTCAACAAACGACCAGTTTTCCATTTTTGCTACTTTGTTGGATGAACTAATTTTATTTTCTCTAGTTTTTAAAATAACTGCTTTAAGTCAAATTTACCAATTTCTATATGAAAGAGTGCTTACTTTGTCTTAACAATGGAAGGAAATAAAACAAAACAGAAAGCAAATTTTAATCTGTAAAACATTTTCCTTGGTAAGTAGGTGTAGAGGAAAGTCCTCATTGTTAGCTGGTCCTTAAAAGATTAAAATTCCCCAATATGTAAAGATGGGCAGCATCCAAAATGAGGCACCATTTTTAAGGACAGCATCAAATCTCAAACGTCCAGAGAAATTTTATTTCCTAAAGTCACTTCTGAATGAATATCACTTCTGAACTCTGGTCTTTTCTCTGCTCTAGATGGATCCAACTTGGAGATAAGGCTGATGAATGGAGGAAACAAGTGTTCTGGAAGAATAGAGGTCAAGTTCCAAGGACAGTGGGGAACAGTGTGTGATGATAACTTCAACATAGATCATGCTTCTGTGGTTTGTAAACAGCTCGAATGTGGAAGTGCTGTCAGTTTCTCTGGTTCAGCTAATTTTGGAGAAGGTTCTGGACCAATCTGGTTTGATGATCTTATATGCAGTGGAAATGAGTCAGCTCTCTGGAACTGCAAGCACGAAGGATGGGGAAAGCATAACTGTGATCACTCTGAGGATGTTGCAGTGATTTGCTTAGGTAAGGACTGATCTGGGTTTGTTCTGTTCTTCCTGAGAGGACAAAAGAAAGGGGGTAAGAGTCTGAAAAGTCTGAACTCTTAAAAACAGAATGAGGCCTACTTCATCAATCACCTTATTATGACCTAGTTTCAGGTTCCCCATCTGATACCTGTGGAGATTTTATCTTAACTGAAATGAGAATAACTAGGTTAGGGAGGAAGGATGAACAGGGAAACTGAGATCCCAGTCATGAGGATAGAAGGAGGTGTTTAGAGAATAATCCAATCCTTCCTCTCCCCCCCAACCCCCCCAAAAAAGAGAAGAAAGAAAAAGAGAAAAGGAAAAAAAAAAAACCAGCTTAACTAGCAAATTGTACTTTTGGGATGAGTTTTATTTATTTATTTATTTATTTTAAAGATTTTATTTATTTATATTAGAGAGAGAGAATGAGAGAGAGAGCATGAGAGGGGGAAGGGTCAGAGGGAGAAGCAGACTCCACGCCGAGCAGGGAGCCCAGTGTGGGACTCGATCCCGGGTCTCCAGGATCATGACCTGAGCCGAAGGCAGTCGCCCAACCAACTGAGCCACCCAGGCGCCCCCTTGGGATGAGTTTTAAAAACAAATCACATTCCTTATCATCCTCTACCTGCAAAGAGTTTAACCCACCCCTTCCCAAAATATTAGTTCAAATTCACAGAATCAAATGATAAAAAATAGTTTGGTTTTCTACTAAAACCTCATTTAAGCTAGTGCTATGGTATGAACGGACTCTGTCTAGAGACTTTCGTGTTCCATGCTTGCTCAGGGCACAGGGACAGTGGATTTGTGTGTGCAGGGATGACACACCTTTTTTCACTTGAATTCTTAGTTTGAAGCTTAGTAGGTCCTGAACCCCAGAGAAAGTTCAGAAAAATGTAATAGAGTAAAAATGTCCCTGTATTCACCAGATATCTTCTTTTCTTCCAATGACGAAAATTCAATTCAAACTTTAACTAACTAACTAACTTTAAGGAAAGAGGGTACTGACTCAGAAAACTGGGAAATCCAGAGGTACTGTTGGCTTCAGGCATGGCTGGATTCAAACACTGAAACAGTGTCATGGGGGTTCTGGCTCTTTTTCTATTTCTTACATTGGCCTTTTGTTGTTGTTGGACAACATGACCATCTATTGTTTGAACTACAAAGAATGGGATTCCTACAGCAGAGATGGAATTTGTTAGCTGAAGAAAGCAAGAGGGATTGGGGATCGAAAAAAGCACAGGAGTTACCTTCCATTCTCCTTTACCCACCAAAATCTTTCTAGGTCCCCAATCAGCACATTTCTTCTCAATGCTGAGGACTCCCAGTAAACTGTATTGTGGCAGCAAACGCTAAACCTGCCAGAAGAAAGGGGCAACTTATTTATTATAAGAGATGGCTCAGGATCAAGCTCTGTTTTTTGAGGAATATTGATTGGGGGAGGTGAAAGTGGTAATGATGAGGTCCCCTTTTCTCTTTGCTTGCTTTTAGACTACGGAAGTGGTCACAAAGGGGCCAGGTGTATAACGCAAACCAGGCAGTCATAGACAGGTAATGAATCAGTGTTGAGTCCTGGGCAAACCGGAGTGTGTGCATATCACCTAAACACATACAAATATATATTTAACAAGAAAACAAAGAAATTCCAATAAAAAACAAAGAATTCCAATAAAAACTCTGTGATAGTCAAACAAACCTCTAGATAAAATGTGGCCTCTAGATCTCCTGTTAGGAATGTTTTCCTTTTTTTTTTTTTAAAGATTTTATTTATTTATTTGACAGAGAGAGACACAGCAAGAGAGGGAACACAAGCAGGGGGAGTGGGAGAGGGAGAAGCAGCCTTCCCGGCTGAGCAGGGAGCCCGATGTGGGGCTCAATCCCAGGACCCTGGGATCATGACCTGAGCCGAAGACAGACACTTAACGACTGAGCCACCCATGTGCCCCTCTCCCTTTTTTTAAAGATTTCATTTATTTATTTGAGAGAGGGAGAGAGAGTAGGGGGAGGGGCAAAGGGAGAGGGAGAAGCAGACTCTCTGTTGAGCAGGGTGTCCCGCTCGGGGCTTGTTCCCAGGACCCCGAGACATGAGCTGAGCCGAAGTCAGATATTTAACTGATTGAGCCACTTAGGCGCCCCAGAAACTCTTTTTATAGTACATGTTCTCTGTACTGAAAAGTCCTGTCTTCTTTTTCTTTCTTTTTTTTTTAAGATTTTATTTATTTATTTGACAGAGAGAGACACAGTGAGAGAGGGAACACAAGCAGGGGGAGTGGGAGAGGGGGAAGCACGCTTCCCCCTGAGCAGGGAGCCCAATGCGGGGCTCAATCCCAGGACCCTGGGATCATGACCTGAGCCGAAGACAGACGTTTAACAACTGAGCCACCCAGGCACCCCCTGTCTTCTTTTTCTAAAAAAGTTATTATTGAAGCATCATTGACATAAATGTTATATTAGTTTCAGGTGTACAACATATTGGTTCAACAATTCCATAAATTATTAGCTGTCCACCACAGTAAGTGTGGTCACCATCTGTAACCATACTAAGTTATTACAGTGTTACCGACTATATTTCCTATGGTATACTTTTCATTGCTCTGACTTATTTATTTATTTATTTATTTTTATTATGTTATGTTAATCACCATATATTACATCATTAGTTTTTGATGTAGTGTTCCATGATTCATTGTTTGCCTATAACACCCAGTGGTCCATGCAGAACGTGCCCTCTTTAATACCCATCACCAGGCTAACCCATCCTCCCAACCCCCTCCCCTCTAGAACCCTCAGTTTGTTTCTCAAAGTCCATAGTCTCTCATGGTTCATCTCCCCCTCCGATTCCTCACCTTCATTCTACCCCTCCTGCTATCTTCTTCTTCTTCTTTTTTTTTTTTTTAACATATAATGTATTATTTGTTTCAGAGGTACAGGTCTGTGATTCATCAGTCTTACACAATTCACAGCGCTCACCATAGCACATACCCTCCCCAATGTCTATCACCCAGCCACCCCATCCCTCCCACCCCCCACCACTCCAGCAACCCTCAGTTTGTTTCCTGAGATTAAGAATTCCTCGTATCAGTGAGGTCATATGATACATGTCTTTCTCTGATTGACTTATTTCGCTCAGCATAACACCCTCCAGTTCCATTCATGTTGTTGCAAATGGCAAGATTTCATTCCTTTTGATGGCTGCATAATATTCCTTTGTATATATATAAAACCACATCTTCTTTATCCATTCATCTGTCGATGGACATCTTGGCTCTTTCCACAGTTTGGCTATTGTGGACATTGCTGCTATAAACATCGGGGTGCAAGTACCCCTTTGGATCACTACATTTGTATCTTTGGGGTAAATACCCAGTAGTGCAATTGCTGGATCGTATGGTAGCTCTATTTTCAACTTCTTGAGGAACCTCCATACTGTTTTCCAGAGTGGCTGCACCAGCTTGCATTCCCACCAACAGTGTAGGAGGGTTCCCCTTTCCCCGCATCCATGCCAACATCTGTCGTTTCCTGACTTGTTAATTTTAGGCATTCTGACTGGTGTGAGGTGGTATCTCATTGAGGTTTTGATTTGGATTTCCCTGATGCCGAGTAATGTTGAGCACTTTTTCATGTGTCTGTTGGCCATTTGGACGTCTTCTTTGGAAAAATGTCTGTTCATGTCTTCTGCCCATTTCTTGATTGGATCATTTGTTCTTTGGGTGTTGAGTTTGATGAGTTCTTTATAGATTTTGGATACTAGCCCTTTATCTGATATGTCATTTGCAAATATCTTCTCCCATTCTGTC